>NC_057388.1:105898974-106007775 GCF_019320065.1 Cervus canadensis
ATTTCTGTCTTTGTGCCAGTACCAGACTGTCTTGATGACTGTGGCTTTGTAGTAGAGTCTGAAGTCAGGAGGTTGATTCCTCCAGTTCCATTCTTCTTTCTCAAGATTACTTTGGCTATTCGAGGTTTTTTGTATTTCCATACAAATTGTGAAATTCTTTGGTCTAGTTCTGTGAAAAATACCGTTGGTAGCTTGATAAGGATTGCATTGAATCTATAGATTGCTTTGGGTAGAATAGCCATTTTGACAATATTGATTCTTCCAATCCATGAACAGGGTATGTTTCTCCATCTGTTTGTGTCCTCTTTGATTTCTTTCATCAGTGTTTTATAGTCTTCAATGTCAAAAAAAAATTTTTTTTGGAGAATGTTTTAGTCCAGGACTTTTCAATCTTGTACATGACTGTGAATCACTTGGGATCTTGTGAGAAGAAGAATTATTTTCAGTGAGTCTGTAGTGAGTACAGAATTTCTACATCTCTAACAAGCTCTAAAATAATGCCAATGTTTCTGGTCCATGGGCCACACCTTGAGCATAGCAAAGACCTAGCCTCTGCACCTTGGCTCCCAAGTGTGTAGAAAATACAGTTCAGGTGGTAAGAAGGAAGAATGGTGATGTGGGCCTTTGAAGTGTTGTGGCTTATAAAAGATAGAAGCCTATTTTCTTTCCAGGAAAAATAAAGCAGATGATATAGAAATGATATCACATAAGACAGCATGGCACAATGCTTGGAGCAACACAAGAAACAATGGTCATTCTCTCCAAACTTTAAGTTCTTCTGTTTCTCATCTGTATCACCTGTTCTCTGTAGAGTTCCCTGACTTACATTACTATTCAAAAGGAAAACAGAAAGTTTTGTTTTTTTTTTTTAAATAAATCACCCTTTGTATCTATGTACAGGAAGGATACAAACAATATATTAATACTATAACACAGTAATTATATTTATGGTAGTTTCTCCAGACTTATTGACTGATTCATTCCTAGATTTTCTCTTAGCAACTGTGTGTTAATTTGGCCTATTCACAGCAAGGGACTCTACAATTCAGCTTCTTGGTTATCAATAAACTAGCAAAAATAAACAAATAAATAAAGTAAAACTCTGGTGAACTTAAGAAACATCATTCTCTAGCTCAGCACTGATGAAAGGCAGAATGAGATGGGTAAAGAAAAACCAAGGTCTGTTACCTCTCACCAGAACATAATGTTTCAGACCTCTCAGGCCCCCAGATATCCTCTATGATGCTATGCATTGCATGTCCCATCCCTCAAAATGTGTTTCAGGTGGTGGTTTAGTTGCTAAGTCGTGTCTGACTCTTTGCAACCACATGGACTGTAGCCCGCCAGGCTGCTCTGTCTGTGGAATTTCCAGGCAAGAATATTGTAGTAGGTTGCCATTTTCTTCTCCAGGGGATCTTCCCAACCCAGGGATTGAACTTGCAGACCCACATCTCCTGCATTGCGGGCAGATCCTTTTAC
This sequence comes from Cervus canadensis, assembly GCF_019320065.1. NCBI lineage: Eukaryota > Metazoa > Chordata > Mammalia > Artiodactyla > Cervidae > Cervus > Cervus canadensis. Next base: position 105,900,454 of record NC_057388.1, read on the forward strand.
CACTGAGCCACCAAGGAAGCCCTTCGTTTTGGGTGGGAGCATCCAATCGGCTGTGCTGACATTTCTTGCAGAACCTTCACCCTTACTCTCTCACCTGAGTCCTCCTTAGGAGAATGTGCTGCCTGGCCTCCCACTTATCTTGGAATTTCCTACTGATAGAAATGCCTTCTACAAAGACAGCCTCAAACGAACCCATGTAAACCCAACATATTATAAAGCTGTGCATGAAAATAGGGGGAAAATGTGTGGAAATTCCAAAGTAGGTGACATCACAGAAGGATGACCTTTTAATTTACCAGAAAACTGGGTCATTTTTGAGAATGAAAGGAGTATAACAGGGATGAACTGGTCCTCTGCTGAACAAGCTGAAATGCATGGTCACCTTGCTTAACCAATGTGGATCTCGCTGAGGCTGGGTCCAGAGGGAGTTCTTGATTCAAGGCAGTTTAAAAGACACAACTCCATCAACCAAAATGCTCTGCAGTCACATGTTTGAGCACTCACTTTTTTTCCCTTTTAATCCTCAAACCAACCTGATTGCTCTGCTTACAGTTCTTATAATCTCATAAGTTCTGCGATGGATATACACTGCTTGCTTTGTCAGCAACCAATTTCCTGTGGACAAACCCCACCCCATCCCTTTTCAACAGAATCGGGTTTCTGTTTGGGTTCAAGCAAGCTCATCTGTCTCCAGGTACAGTCAATATTTCAACCCATGGCTGCTGAGATTATTTTACAGAAATGCATGTAATCCAGGCCAGCCATCCAGGAAAACTTCTGAGATGATGGATGGGGCAGCCTTAGATGAAAGACAAAGTGGAGAGAGAGCCCTTGGAAGGACCAGCAAGCCAGATCTTGCTACTCTTCTGGAGCCTCTTGATCATGCTCACACCTGACTCCATACTTTTCATTTAGGTGGACCAACTGACTTCCATTTTTGTGAAGGCAGATCCAGTGCTGTTTTCTGTTATTTACAACTGAAACCACTCAAACTAGTGCAAATACAGTGTTCACAGGGCCCCATATTTGGCCCCACAACTCTATTATGAGCTTTGTTTCAGCTACCATTGCTAGCTGGCCAATTATTTTTATATTTCTTAAAATTCTAGAAAGGAAATTTGGTGGGTCAGTTTATCTTTTTACACAAGACTCTCGTTATAGTTGTTATAAGTCTGTGGTTTGGCTGTTCCTAAGTCAGTGCCCTGACTTAGGGAAGGAACCTGTCATGAAGGCTGATTGGGAGGGCTCAGTCCCCTCAGAAGACCTGTGTTGGTTTTCCGCCCGTGAGAGCAAAAGTAGGATAGGTCTTGGGGCATCTGTAAAAGATATAATTTCATTCTCTGTATTATTTAGAGTCCTTGCTTTTTTCTTTTTTCTGTAACATCTGAATTACTGATATGTATCACAGAAAGGGAGGAGGAAATAGCAACCCACTCCAGTATTCTTGCCTGGAAAATTCCATAGACAGAGGAACCTGGCAGGCTACAGTCCATGGGGTCACAGAAGAGTTGGAGACTGGGTAATTAACACATACACACATCACAGAAACGCTATAGGAAACTTAGAAATACTGTAGCTCATCTGTTACACTTTAGAGAACACCTACAAATGAGAAGTTGAATTTTGAAAAACTTCCCTCATTTTTCTCATTTTTATTCTTTCCTTTTGCAATGTAGTTATTATTATATGGAACCTGTATCTGATGATGGTGTGTTTAAATGGATCAAAATTATTGCTCCTTAAAAGCAACACCAAAATTTTAAGATACGATGCATACTAATTAAAGTTCAAGGAGCCCTAGGCAAGAAAAAAAGATAAGCCTATGCTTAAGTTATGCAAAAGTGAATTAAATATTCAAGATTAATTAAAATTGAGGGAAAGATTTTTTAAGGGTACCATTTAAAATTTGCATAAAAGTTAGTGCAATTATTATAAAATGTTTCCTATCAAATTGGTTTGATGTGTAAGGGAAGTCCATTAGTAACATAGTGAAATAAGAGTTAATTCATGTTGCTCTGGGCAGTTTTTTCCCTTTGTTCTGTAAAAGTCGCTTACAACTGTATAATAATTATATTTCAGTACCCACAAATAAAAGGAATAATTCTATAGTATTTATTATTTTCTAAAAGTAAAAATTTCCCTTCAATACCCCTGGTTGTTTAAATGGTAAAAAAAATCTGCCTGCAATGCAGGAGACCTGGGTTTGATCCCTGGGTCAGGAAAATTCCCTGGAGAAGGGAATGGCTATCTACTCCGGTATTCTTGCCTGGAGAATCCCATGGACAGAGGAGCCTAGAGGGCTATAGTCCAAGGGGTCACAAAGAGTCAGACATGACTGAGCCACTAACACACACACACACACACACACACACATACACATCCCATACTGATGTGAAAATTCCATTCTCCAGAACAGATGACCTTGGGTATCCATTTTCTTATGTAGACATAGATACACAGTGAACTAATAAAATTAGATGTTTCCAAGAAAATCTGCTTTTATCCTTCTGACACAGTTTGTTATTTGGAGGGCCATCGCCAATGGAGAAATGTTTTCTTAAAGTCCTAATGTTGTTTTTGTCCAGTCACTAAACCATGTCCAACTCTTTACAACCCCATAGACTGCAGCATGCCAGGCTTCCTTGTCCTTCACTATCATTTGGAGTTTGCTCAAACTCATGTTCACTGAATTGGTGATGCCATCCAACCATCTCATATCCTCTCTCACTCCTTTTCCTACTGCCTGATCAGAAAAGCTGACTCATTGGAAAGCCCTAATATAAACTTATAAATGCATTTTCCCATGGTAACAAAGCTAGGATTAGGCTTTGTAGACTGGCTTGGGAAACAAGTCTACTTATAGCATATTTAATACCCAAAAGGGAAAAGTAGTCTGCATTTTAATTGACTGGCAAATGGACCTCTTAAATGTCATCTGTTAATAATTGTTTAGACTTATTCAAAGAACACAAGTTACTTTCTCTAGAAAATAAAGTGGGACAAGTCGCCAATATTCTGCTTCATTACCAGTTAGATTGGCATCTGAAGGAAAGGAAAACTTTAGGCAGTGCCTCCAGTGTGGGGACACCAACTTTATTTGCTTTGGGGAATGGAATCTAAAGCACTTCCTCTCCCTTGACTTTGATACCTGCTGTGTCTGATAGAGAATCAAAATTCTACTGAACCTGCTGGTGAAAGTGCTCATCATTAAATGGACTCAGAAATGCTGTGGTTCAAAGCATGTTTCCTTTCAAAAAGATTAGCTTATGAAGAAATGATTTCCCTGAACACCAGTGTTACAAAAAAGTTTCAGCAACTTTCAAACATTGCATCTGTAACTATCAGATGAGAGATTTGAGCAAGTAAATAACTAGTCGTTCAAATAGGCAGATTCAGGATGAGTGTTCAGTTCTCGGGGAAGAGGATTCCTGCCATCCTGTCTTCGCTCTACCCACTGCCTGCCTTGCCATCTTCCAGCCTGCAGGCAGATTCTCCATGGCTTACCTTCTCACCATCCCACAGGCTGGAGACGCTCTCAGACTTCTGTGGGCACCACAGGCATGCTCTGCTTGCCCCCTGGCAAGCCCCTCTACCCCGATGCTGCTGCTGGGAGCATTCAGCTGCACTCAGTCATGTCTGACTCTGCGACCCCATGGACTGTAGCCCACCAGGCTCCCCAGTCCATGGCATTTGCCAAACACGAATACTGGAGTGGGTTGCTATTTCCTCCTCCAGGGGATCCTCCCAATTCAGGGATCGAACCCGTGTCTCCTGCATCGCCTGCATTGGCAGGCAGATTCTTTATCACTGAGCCACCTGGGAAGCCCATATCAGCTCCGTGTGTGTGTGTGTGTGTGTGTGTGTGTGTGTGTGTGTTATATATCCCCTCCTTCATAAGCTTCCCTCCTCGGTCATCCTACCCCTCTAGGTCATCAGAGTGAATTCCTATTTTTTAAAACTTCAAAGTGGTTTTCTTTTTCAGTTGGATGAGACCTATTTTCTACCACATAGATGCTGACAACTGGCCAGGGTTGTGGGGAGAAATTCTTTTCCTGATGTTTGGTAGGAATATTTATAAAAACAAAAACAGAACCCCAAGCTCTGTATTCTGCATCCTAACACACTATCTGGCAGGATGATATTTTTATTTAATGACTCTACGTATAAACTGTCTAATTCCAATTAAGATTGAAAACTGAGACAAAGGGAAGAATAGAAGGTAGAAGCTAATATATTTCCTGTGCCTGAGGTTGAATTTGGCTTGAAGTTTCTTGGAAGCTTTTTTATATTTGTTGGATATGTAGAATTAGCCAACACATGCAGCTGGGGTTCCCCATAGGACTGTTTACCAGCATTTTCATGGGTATTGGCTTAGTATATAACCAGTATTGCTGTCATGGATTTGGAGAGAATTCTTCTTGATCTAGGCTCACATATCAGCCAAGAGGCACATGAGCCTGTGGGATGTATTCAGAGTGGAGCCCTAGAAGTGCATTAGTTGTGGTCTCTCGCAATTAACTAATCTGATGCATGAGCTCTCTCTCGAGTCATTGCTTTGCCACTTGCCGTGTCAGATAAAAAAAAATGACAAAGGAGGCAATTTTCCTACCCAGTTATTTTATCAAGGGAACATTAAAGCAAAGTTTCTACAAGATACAAAAAGGTACATATTAATATTTGTGAATAATCTTAATGCTAACTGTTGGGACAAGGGGAAAAAATTAAACTTGCTAATGGCATAAATTTGCCTAAAATTATAAATTATACCATTCACCAAGTGTATATTGCTAGAAATCAAAGCAGTAATCTTTATTTACTATTTAATTCCAGTATAATGAGAGGACTGTATGTCAAAATGTCATCTCTATTGAGATGTTGTAAAAAGAAAAAATAGTCTCCAGCAGTGTCAAGTCATTATAAAGTGTTGTTTAAGTTTTTAAAGGTATTCATGGTGTTCTGAAAACAAAATAATCAAAGTACACATTGAAAACTGAAATTTTTGATATGGAACCAAAACTATTTTCACTAAGCATTGCAGTACATTCAAGAGGAATCAAACAGAAGAGCAAAATGAAGTTAGAAATAGGATGTGTTCAACCCTGCTCCCTGACTTTTCCCAGAGAATAAATTTATTCATTATACAATATTTCTAGAAGGTCAGAAGAGAAACAGTAATATTCATTGTATACAGCTTAAGATCTTCGTGGTTTTCCCCCAGCTTTACTAGGGTATAACTGAAAAATAAAATTTATTATATTTCAAGTGTACAGTGTGATGGTTTGACATACATATACATTATGAACGGGTTTCCACAGTCAAGTTAATTAACACATCCATCACCTCACATTATTGTCTGTCTTGTGTGTGTGGATATGCTTAGAATCTAACCTCTTAGGAAATTGCAAGTAGACAATACAGAATTATTAACTAGGGTCACTATGATGTGTAGGATCTTTAGAATTTATTCATGTCATAGCTGAAAATTTGTATCCTTCAACCAACATCTTGTTTCCCCCAACCTCTAGGCTCTGGCAACCAACATTTCACTCTAAGAGTTTGACTTTTATTTTTTTTCTTTAAGATTCCAAAAGTAAGAGATACCATACTGTACTGGTCTTCCTCTGTCTGGCTTATGTCATCTAGTATAATGCCCCGTGGTCAGTTCAGTTCATACACTCAGTCATGTCCGACTCTTTGTGACCCCATGGACTGCAGCATGCCAGGCTTCCCTGTCCATCACCAATTCCCAGAGTTTACTCAAACTCACATCCATCAAGTCACTGATGCCATCCAACCATCTCATCCTCTGTCGTCCCCTTCTCCTCCCACCGTTAATCTTTCCCAATATCAGGGTCTTTTCAGATGAGTCAGTTCTTCACATCAGGCTGCTAAAGTATCGGAGTTTCAGCTTCAACATCAGTCCTTCCAATGAATATTCAGGACTGATTTCCTTTAGGACGGACTGGTTGAATCTCCTTGCAGTCCAAGGGACTCTCAAGAGTCTTCTCCAACACCAAAGTTCAAAAGCATCAATTCTTAAGTGCTCAGCTTTCTTTATGGTCCAACTCTCACATCCATACATGACCACTGGAAAAACTATAGCTTTGACTAGACAGACCTTTGTTGGTAAAGTAATGTCTCTGCTTTTTAATATGCTGTCCAGGTTGGTCATAGTTTTTCTTCCAAGGAGCAAGCGTCTTTTAATTTCATGGCTGAGGTCATCATCTGCAGTGATTTTGGAGCCCCAAAAATAATGCCCTGCAGGTTTTCACAAATGGCAAGATTTCCTTCTTTTTTAAGACTGGATGATATTGTACTGTACAGATGTGTGTGTGTGTGTGTCTGTGTGTGTAGCTAGCTAGATAGATCTGTGCTATGTATCATATTTTCTTTATCCATTCATCTGTTAACATACGCTTGGGTTTTTCCCATGTCTTGACCACTGTGAACAGTGCTGCAGTGGAAGATGTTCATGTGTGTAAACTCATTTTGTCACACAAGTCACCATTGGCAGGAATGAATGTTTGAAAGTTATCCCCCCAATATAGTTCCTTAAATTGATGCATTTTAAAAGGGATTATGAAATGTTAATATTGTATTAATCTTCTACACAGAGTTTACATTACATATGATTGACAGTAGTAAATATTGTTCATTTTACACTACACTAATAAGTATTACATTATGAACAATTTCCGAGAGCAATGAAAAATCCTAATTGCAAAACCCAGTTGTAGACACGGATTTGTACATGAGTACTGTAAAATTGTGTCAATATTTGTCATCTAGTCCTTTGAGAAAAAAAAAAATGCATGACAAAGAGGGAGGTTAGTGAGTGTTTTCTTAATTCATTCCCAAAAGGGGATCAGAAAAAGATCATCACTGAAAATAATTTTAATGCGAGCTTCACCAAAAAAAGCCTATCCCTGGAGTATAGAAATACACTGAAGAGGGGCACAGATGGAATCTCAACTCAGAGAGTTTGGTTTTGATCTTTATGAATTGAATTTTTCACTGGTTTGAATTAAGCTATTACTGGCTCTTTGTTGGTTCAGCAGCAACACATGAGTCGGTGTTTTGAAAAGTAGTGTTTAGTATCATTTAAAGTGTTATTTTAAAAGCTCATTTCCACTGAGAAGATTTTCTAATAAGTATGTTTCTGTTAGCGACTCATCTATTTATATATAAAAATATTGAAATTAGAGAAATAGGATTGTATGATCAGTATGATACAATTTTATAGTGAAGTGGTAATAAATGATAGTTCCTTGTATACATAGAGAGATTACATTGAAGGATTACCAGAATTTCTCTTCATTCAAAATATAGTTGCAGCATCCATCCTTATACTTAGAAGTGTTAAAATATAAACCATGGATAAATATACTGATATAAACATCATTGCTGGGATGTTTAGACCTTTCAGACCCTGACAGATGCAATCTCCTTAACTAAGATATCACCCAAGCTAAATGGATGGTTCAGCTGAATCACAAATAGTGACCCCACCTAAGCAGAAAATAGTCACAGATAATTAGTAAACATACTTGTACTTGAATGTGAGACACCTTCTTCACATAGAAAAACAATTGTTAGTTCCCAGACATGGACATGGAAACATCAGAATTCCTGCTATAACATAGTATTTGAAGTAAATGTAGTACCCCAAAACACTTAAAATATTTGATCATATTTTTATAAACTTATAAAGTTCACTTTTACTAATGATTTGGAGCAGAGTGTTCCAGTTGTAAATACCTAATGTCATTTGTCTGTATATGAGTTTGCTAAGAAGGAAAAAAAGTTATATTTCAACTTTTTGTTTGAAATCACTTGTACATAAGGATCAACTGAGGTGCCTTTCTTACCAGTCATGGAATGCAAACAGATGCTTGGGTTGCACTGAATGGGGCTTATTAAGGCTTTACAGGCGGGTCAGGATCAGGTTCTGAATGTCCTGTATAACAGGCTGAGATATGTGGTTTTTTACTAACAGCCTCTTCTAACTGTAAGACTTATAATGAAAAATAAAAGGCACACTATGACCATCCTTCAGATCCTTTTTCCAAATCCCTGAATTAGATTTTCTGTGAAATGTCTGTGATGGTTATATAAGTGATGGAATTTAATTCCAGGAGTCTCTTAATTAAGTTAGCCCAGTGAGGCTGATTTTTGTCACAACGATCATGGAATCAGCCAAGCGGTATTATATGCCCAAGAAAAATCTGATAAAAAATGTTTAGTATAGTGACCACACCTTTAATAATCTTAACTATAGAGCACATTCTACATCTTTTGAAGTGGTTCCAAAATCGTTTTTTCCACTGTGTGTATATTTGTTGAATAAACAATTCCCTAAACCTTCCTTCTCACTGCCTCGGGATTAAAGCTAATTGTATTACTTTTTACCTTTTCTTATTGTGGGTATTTACAAACCTGTGGCCCATTACCTCTTCATCTTTACAGATTTCAATACCTGGGCCATTGCCACATGCGCCAATAACTCCCCTGTCATGTTCTTTGGAGCTTTCAAGATTTTATCGGTCTCAAATATTGGACTTTCTCTCCTCCATTGATATGATCCTCCAACGTGTCACAGCTACTGACTTCCAAGGTCATCCCTTGGACCTCAGCATGATCATTAGCTACAACTGCTCCATAATTTTGCTACTCCTTATCTCCAGTTCCCTAAAACCACCATAACAGAGATACATTTTTCCTACACTTGCTTCATCATGCACTCACTTCCCTTCCACTCACTTTAGTTCTGTGTCTGAGTATTGTAACTGGGAACATAATAACGACATCCTCAATTTCTTTGTTCCTCTCTCCTTTCATTATACTCCCTCAGAAAAATGCCAGCGCTGGTGGAGTACAGGTTCCCATGTGTTCTGTATCTCCCCAGGGGGCTGAGGAATGCAGCCAGGAAAACTGCACAACTGTCCCAAAAATGGGTCTAACTTTAAACTCATGACTGCTGACTCAAGTGGGACCCTGTGGCTGCAACTCTGCCTCATTCCCTTTCATCCCGTCATCTCACTCCCAACCTGTTCTCTTTCCCTTCAGCTGGTTATGTTTCCCGATTCATTAAAAGTAACAGCTTATTTCTTCCTTCCCTCTTAAATTAGTCATAATTGTGGCCTTCACTTGCTTTTGTCCAGTTCATTCTCAACCTATTCCAAAAGGCTTTCATCCACAGCAGAGCAGTTTTCATCTTCCCACCAGCAGTCTTCATGTTGCTAAAGCCAATGGGGACTTCTCAGCCCTCATCCTGACTAGTCATCAGCATTTGACACAGACCACTCTTTCTTTCTTAAAGCATCGTCTTGGTGTTCACTTGGTGTTTTTCTCTTTCTGTCTACACCCACTCCTTTGGAGATCTTCCATCTATATGCTGGACTCACGGATTTCTATCTCTAGCTCTTTCTTCTCTGTTGAGCCTCAAACCCAACTGCCAATCCACAGTCATCACAATCTAATCGGCATCTCAAAGCCTTTGTGTTCAAAACCTCTGTCAATCAAAACAATTGTCCCCAAATTCCTAATATATCCCTCCACCCCTGCTGTATAGACGGTAGATAACTAACAAGGACCTACTGTGTAACACAGAGAACTATTCTCACTATTTTGGAATGACCTCTAAAGGAAAAGAATTTTTTAAAAAATAGATATATATGTATGTATAACTGAATCACTTTGCTGTATGCCTGAAACTAACACAACATTATAAATCAACTGTAAGTCAATTAAAAATAAATGGATAAAGAAAATTATTCCTAAAACAAATCTAAAAAACAAACAAACAAAAAAAACCCCAAATGTCCTTCCCTCAGTCTTCTCCATCTGTGTCAGCTGTATTCATTAGTTTGTTTTAATTTTATCACTCAAATACTTCAGTGTCCATTGATTTGAAATGTTAATGTAGGATTTCCTTTAATTGTATATCCTTATAAGGACGTTGGAGAAGGAAATGGCAACCCACTCCAGCATTCTTTCCTGGAGAATCCCAGGGACAGGAGAGGCTGGTGGGCTGCCGTCTATGGAGTCGCACAGAGTTGGACATGACTGAAGTGACTTCGCATGCGTGCATGTATGCATATAAGGACATATCATAATTTTATCTCAGTTCTCATTTTTTAAGGTTAGGAATTGAAAAATTAATTCTGAAGTGATGTGTCTTGTATCAGTCAGCAATGAAGCCTGGTATACAAAGATATGTGCATAATAGTGCCTGTTTTATTAAGTCAACGTTTTTTGTTGATGGTGGTTTTTTTTTGGTCATACCATGTAACATATGGAATCTTAGTTCCCCAGCTATGGATTGAACCAGTGCTCCTGCATCAGGATCTTGGAGTCTTAACCACTGGACCACCAGAGAAGTCCCCAGTGTGTTTTTTAAAAGCACAAATAATTAGAAACCTCGTGTGTAAATATATGAATATTTATAATTTCCCATTACTCTTTATGGAGTTGCTTTCAGTTCAGTTCAGTCACTCAGTCGTGTCTGAGGCTCTGCGGCCCTTTGGACCACAGCACGACAAGCTTCCCTGTCCATCACCAACTCCCGGAGCTTACTCAAACTCATGTCCATCGGGTTGGAGTTGCTTTAGCCTTACTCACGCATGGTTCTGGTAGTAAAAATTGAAGCCCTCTCCTGCTGATTGTGCTTTTGGGTGGTGGTAGTGGGAGTGGAGGTGGCAGTTTGTCATGGATATAGATAAATAAATATTTGTCACTGAACAGTGAGCACTATAAAGTTCCTCAGCTTGTTTTCTCTGACCATAGATCCCAGAGACTTGAAGCCTCAAATCAGCATCAGTCAAAATGCCTAGCTACCCTTTACACTAAGCTGTCTCCTTCGGTTTTCACCCTAGGACTTCGAATTTCGTCTAATGTGTCCTACACGTCTAGTCCTACCAACCAGAATCTCTTTCTCACTTGAATGAGAGGAATCAAACCAAAATATGTTTAGACAGATTATGTATGCATAGGTATATCACTACACCTCAGGTCCTATAACTTTTTCAACTCATAGACTGTCTCCTTTTTATTAATTTGTAGTGTTTTTAAGAGGTCTGGGAGTGAATCTATTTTGTTTGCCATTCCATCTTCAGAGTCTATCCCAGGGAGAATCTCCTGACAGACTTTTATTGGATAAATAAAAATTTTCATTGAATGAATGATCCTATGTTATTGTTGTTGCTCAGTCACTAAGTCATGTCTGACTCTTTGTGACTCCACCATCTGCGGCACACCAGGCTTCCCCATCCTTCACTATCTCCCGGAGTTTGCTCAAATTGACGTCTGTTGAGTCGGGACTGCTATCTAACTATCTCATCCTCTGCCGTCCCATTCTTTTGCCTTCAATCTTTCCCAGCATCATGAGTATAGGGAATGATCCTATATCATCATGAGTATAGGGAATGATCGTCTACTCATCCTGTAAACATAAGTGATATTAAATCATCATAAATAGATACATGTCAGGCAGTTTGTGAAAGTGTCCAAAACATCTCAGAGGAGATAGCATCTAGTCATAACTGAGAGTGACTGGAAAGGTTTTATGGAATATGGGTTCTTTCATGAGCCAATAAATTAAATGAATATGGACAGAATGAACCCAATCAGTAGAAACAGAGGCAAAGATGACTATGTGGGGAGAATGTAGAACAAGTTTGAGAAATTCGAACAATAGTTGAGCTATACTATAGAAATAAAACCACCAGATATACTTTATGGGTACTTTGAATACTAAGTCAGAGATCAGGCATTTTACTGGCTAGGTAGCAAATAGAAAAAACAGCAGGGAGTATATGGACTACATAATATTCACATTGAAAACATGTAGAATTGAATGGCGGCCACAGCAAAGTACATGAAGAGAAGCATTAATGGGAAATAGACATTTTTCTGCTTTTACTCTTCACAAATGCAGGCGCATGAACTTCTCTATCCATGATTCATTTTCCTGGAGGGCTCCAGGCAGCAAGCCTTTATCTTTCCTAAGCTTTAGGAAGAGGGCAAGATTACAGCTGCATCAAAGGGTAGAAACAGCCCAGTTGTTTTGTTCATGATGGCTTTCGATTTTTACTGGTGAACTTAAAGCTGTAATTCTTAGAAGAGAATGATGAAAGAGAGGACATGAGGCAGGGGGAGCTTGTTATATTCTAAAGGTTCAGGTTGCAACTGAATACAAAAGACTTAGAAAAATTCATTTTGAAACAGAGCATTTAAATTGCAAATAGTGCAAATAAATCAAAGTGCATACTGATTTAATTGGTATTTGACTTAAAATACTCAACAGTAACAATACAGCTTGATTTGTCATTTGACAAATGGTGAACTGGGAAAACTGAACCCGTCACAATTATTCTACCTTGAGTTTATTTTTGCAGGAAGACCTTCTGGAAAAATCTAGCCCATAATGTACCCTCCAGACCTCACCAAAGGATTAAGCCTTATAACCTACTCAATATTGCTAAATGGCTTTACTCTTATTAGTTTTGCCTCATAATTTTGCAGTTAATAATAAAACTGCTCTGTGTTGCTATTTGATATCTTATTTCTTCAGCAGATAGCACAAGATGAGGGCCCTATCTGACACTTTTCTTGAATCTTGAACTTTTCATTTAATGATGAAAATTGCAATATCATTGCTTAGGCACACAGTAGTGTCTGATTCTTTTCAACTCTTTGGACTGTAGCTCACCAGGCTTATCTGTCCATGAGATTTTCCAGACAGAAATACTGGAGTGGGTGGCTTTTTCCTTCTCTAGTGGATCTCCTGACCCAGGGATCGGACCCAGGTCTCCTGCATCTCCAGCCTAGCTAGCACATTCTTTACCCACTGAGCCATGGGGAAGCCATTATCATAGCATTAATTAAGGTATCCTGAGTTGATACCCTCTTCTATGTCAAAGTGGAGGACCCAATTTACAGTAGACCCTTCTTTGGGAACTTAATATCTATTTATTATTGTTCCATTTATTTTATAATTTTATTCAGCTACTCTTTTTTATATAGAATTCTAGAGTCCATTGATAAGTTGAATTGTCTTTAGATTGCTTTTTTTTATTTTTCACTTAAAACATAGGTTTATATTTTAGGAAGAAAAAGGGATAAGAAGCAGTCTCCCATTGTTTCTTTCTTTTTCTTTTTTTTTTGTTTTTTTGCTTCTATGACATCCGCTCTTCTAAGCTCATTTGACCTTACCGTATAGGTTAGAGATGAAAGAGGGGAGTAGATGTTTGGAATCAGAAACCTCATTCTGTTTATTCTGGTGTTCCAACCCTTGTTCTCCCCAGTTGTACTTTAAACCTAGTCCAATTATTGTTTTCAGTAAGGATTTTTGGCAAATGCATTTTATATTTAATTTAATGAGAAAAATGTCCTACCTTCAATGAAGTCACAGTGTGGGAAGAGATTCAATAATCACTCAGTTAATCAGCTTGATTATAAAGTGGAGGCTTCCAGTTAGCAGAGTTTCTGTTTAACTGGATTTTCTAATTAACTCCGGATTAACCCATCTGTTTAGCTGTTTAGAGTAGAGAACCTTGTGACTAAGGGGTTATTCTCAGTGGTACTCCTGTGTGCATATAAATATACGTTGATAGTTCCATGTATAATTTTAGAGTTCATTTTTTTGCCCGTGCAAGATAGCATCCCACCAGGGAGATACTTATAAGAAAAATAAAAAGGAAAGCTCATCTTCTAAGAAGGGCTTATGCCGAGAAATGAGTACTGCCTCTGACACAATCACACCTGGGAACAGTTCCGATCAGGTGAAGGAGTTAAACAAGTAAAGAAATGGTTACTCTACAATGAAGCATGCGCTACTCAGCCTGGAGGAAGAAGCATCTCCTTCCATCTGCAGGCGCAGGAATGGTTTCCAGAGGACAAGGGACTAGGCAGGATGTTCTGGATAAAAGGAACAGCATGGGAAGCAGGTCAGGGGATGTACAGGGCATTTCCTATGAATGGCTTCCAGAAATTCCTAGTTACATTGATTTGAACAAGTGAAAAGATAAATGTCTTAGTCTGTTCAAGCTACTATAACAAAACACCTTAGACTGAGTGGCTTAGGAACAATAAGCATTTGTTTCTTACTACTCTGGAGTCTGGGAAGCACAGGATCAAGGTGCTGGCAGCTTTGGTGTCTGGTGAGACCCTGCTTCCAAGACACCTGTCTTTTCACTGAAACCTTACGCAGTAGAAGAGAGGGGTGCTTCCTGGGCCTATTTCATAAGGGCACTAATTTCATGCATACTGCCCTCCTGACCTAATCACCTTCCAAAGGCCCACATCCTAATACCATGACCTTGGTGGTTAGGATTTCAACATAACAAATTTTAGGGGGACGCAGAAATTCTGATCATAGCAGATCATGTTGTTGACTCCTTCTCTTTCTATTTGGAGAAATAAATATTTATTGCTACACAACAGGGTACAAATCTTGTATCAATTCTGTGTAACCCAACCAATAAAGATATTTATTGATTCTTCCTCCTTTTACAAAACAAGTGATTTCTCTCAGCTGTAAAGATAAACTCTCTCTTTTTGAATTCTATCCCCTTGTATTTTCAGAGAAACTTTATACTATAGACTTTTACTTTTCTCCCATGTGTACTGGAACACTAGCTTCTCATCAAATCACTGTCATCAACCTTTAAACACACTCAGATCTGTCCATGTTAACCTGGATTCCGTCCATGCGACCTTATAACCTGTGCTTCTCTTTACAATAGAAAATTTCTAGAAGGGTTGTCTCTAGTTCCACACTGCCACTTAATCTTGGTGACTTCAGTCTGGCTTTTGCCTCCATCACTCAACCAGGACAGCCCTCCTCAAAGGTCACTAATGATTCTGTATCTCTCAATAAAATGGACTTTTCTGTTCTCTTGCTTCTCCTCTCTGATGCGTTTGACACTATAAATCCATTTTCCTTTCTTGAGATCATCTCTTTCATTGGTTTCCAATGCATCACACACTTCTTATTTTCTCTTATTTCTTTGAATTCCACCTGTTCCCACTAATTTCCCTTTTGGGGCTCATTCTCTTTTATCAAGTCATTCAGTGGGTACTCCTGAAAACTCAGTCTTAGGCTCCTTTCTCCTTTTAGACTTCTTTCTCCTTTTAGACTTCCTCTTTGAATTAGGCAATCTAATCCATACCCATGGATTCAGTGTCTGCACATTTTTAAAAATTCCTAAATTTAAATTTCCAGTCATGACTTGCCTTTTAATATATCTGGGTTTACTTAATAGGAATCTCAAATGCAACACTTGCAAAACTGAACACACTTGCCGTTTCTTTACATCCTGAAATCTGGCTGTCCCCATTGTTTTCTATATAGGAAGTACACAAATACCTTATTCTTTAGGTTATCAGACCATGAAAAATGCCTTTAGCTTGTTGTTTTGTTCAGTTTTTATGGGAGTATAGTTGATTTACAATGTTGTGTTAGTTTCTGCGTACCGCAAAGTGAATCAGTTATACATATCTACTCTTTTTAGATTCTTTTCTCATATAGCCCACTACAGATTATTGAATAGAGCTCTCTGTGCTATAAAGTAGGTCCTTATTAGTTATCTATTTTATATATAGTATTGTGTATGTGAAAGTCGCTCAGTCGTGTCTCTTTGTGACCCCATGAACTATGTAGTCCATGGAATTCACTAGGTCAGAATATTGGAGTGGGTAACGTTTCCCTTCTCCAGGGGGTCTTCCCAACCTAGGGATCAAACCCAGGTCTCCCGCTTTGCAGGCGAATTCTTTATCAGCTGAGCCACCAGGGAAACCCAGGCTGTGTCTTTGTCAATCCCAGTCCCCCAATCTGTCCCTTTTCCCCTCTTTCTCCCCAGTAACCATGAGTCTGTTTTTGACATCTATAACTCTATTTCTGTTTTGCAGATTAGTTCATTTGAACCTTTCTTTTTAGATTCCACATACAAGCACATCTACATACAAATATGGTGTTTGTCTTTCTCTGTCTGTCTCACTTCACTCAGTATGATGATCTCTAGGTCCATACATGTTGCTACAGGTTTCTAAAGCACTTACAGCAAAGTTTCTCAGTGATGACACCAATGACATTTCAGGCTAGAGAAGTCTTTCTTGTATTGTGAGAGTCACTTCTATGCATTATGGATTGTGAATTTTGTAATGGAATGTAATGCTACCTATGAAATTTTGAACCTGTTTTAAAATTTATATATTTTTCACATCAATTAGAATTTGTTGTGAATGTGCTTTCTCCTCCATGTCCTACACACTACAGTAAAGCCCTATGCCTCTGGGTGTTTTCAAACTGCCTGTGGGTAGACAATGACTCTGTTAATATCTGGAACTCTGTGAATATCTAGAGAGTTGAAATATCGAAATCTAAAAGCAACCTGTTTTCTTTGATGCGTCTTTATGTTTAATGACCTAGCTTGGGATGGCAAAATGACAAAATTTGGATGCGTTCGAATATTTAAGAGTCATGAAATTAGAATCTATTAAAATAATAATGCTTTGTTGTCATTTTAAATAGTATGTAGATTTCAAAATACTCAGAAACTTTTAATACTCTCTAAAAATACATTATCAGTCCATTAAAATAATGAATAGCTAACAGCAATAAATGGAGAGAAATTGAAACTTACTGAAGGTCACAGAGCCTGAAAGACTAGAATTGAGAGTAGAAAGTGGAAAATATGTTCTTAATGACTATTCAACTGGGTTTCAAGTTCAAGGTTATGCCCTCTATCAATTTGTCAATAGTTGCAGTATGATATGCCACAGTTGCTGAGCTTAACACCTTAAGGAAACATTTTTTCCTAAAATAAATATGTTAAATTTTTATGTTCATTTAAAGTGGCCATATGAAAAAGGAATCCTATGTATGACTACTAGAAAAAATGTTTTTAGTTTTTCCATAATTGTAATGTTGAATATTTTTAAAAATCCCTCGACAATTGTTTGAAAATCAAATTGAAGTGTTTCCTACCAAGATAATTAGACATTGTATCTTGTCTCAATGTTTGAAATCTCCCTTCTAATTCTTATATTGAGGGAGAGATGGAATTGTCCAGTGTTTTCCAAAGAAAAAAACAACAGCAATAATATGATAATAATAATGTATTCATATATAAGTATTCATGATATCTTCCATTAGCATATGGTTGTATATGCACTTTTAACATATATTAAAGGTTAAGGCTATGCTTTTTCTTCATATAATTGATGTGTCTGTTGATAAGGAGAAGCTGATGAGGACAAGTAGGAAAGCTAGTTTTGATTATTTGAGAGTGTAACGGAAAGAAATTTGCAGAGTCCTTGTAAACTATTTTGTGGCTTCAGTTGTACATGGAGGTACCTGCTACCCTGGGAAGTTTTAGCACTTCAGATAAATTAGCTGTGGTCTGCCATGCTGTGAAGACCAAATGCCGGGGTTCTGGATGGCTGCCAGACTGCTGTTTTCCCTCCTTGGACTGGGGCAGTGACCTAGAAACACTATAATCTTGTTTCTCATTTGTTGTCTAGGTATGTGTACATGTGCAGAAAGGGGATGGAATATACAGTGGATTTGTGCAAGTTCTCTCAGTAACTTCATAGTCTTAGTGTGGAGACAAGAAGGGAGAAGTGGAGATAATTTATTGATTCATCAACAGATAGTATTGGGGAAAAAAAGCATTTTGTGTGTGCTCTGCTCTTGGTAATGTGGGATATGACAAGATTTTGAATTGTGAGTCCTTTGATTTTTAAGATCAAAATCTGCCCAGAAAAGACATAGTTCCTGTAGGTTTTGCTGCATTAAATGGGTGGAGCCCACTTCAGGCTGGAAATCTACAAATCACTTCAAGGTATCGTTAAAGTAATAATTCTACACAAGAGCCACAGCAATAGCAAGATAAGGATCTCTGCCAAGATTCCCCTTAGACCAGTGAGTCTCAGACTTGAGCAAGCATCAGAATTAACAGGAGGGCTCAGTAGAGCTGATTGCTAAGATACTCCTTGAGTGTTTCTGATTAAGTAGGTCTGGGGAGGAGCTGGAGAATTTGCATTTCTTACAGACAACAAAGTGATGCAGATGCTGCTGTGACCACATACTGAAAACAACTACTTTAGAAAATAGGACTGCAGCAAGGAGCAGAAAGAATTGTTTTAAAGGATAATTGTGACTTAGCATGGCTGTAATCAAAACCTAGCCATTTAAGCTGATTTTGCATATTTTTCCTATTTGCATATTTCAATCAGTTTTCTTTTACCTGGTGCTGACCAACCTAGACAGCATATTAAAAAGCAGAGACATTAGTTTGCCAACAAAGGTCGATCTAGTCAAGACTATAGTTTTTCCAATAGTCATGTATGGATGTGAGAGTTGGACTATAAAGAAAATTGAGCACCAAAGAATTGATGCTTTTGAACTGTGGTGTTGGAGCAGACTCTTGAGAGTCCCTTGGACTGCAAGAAGATCCAACCAGTCCCGAAAATACAGGAAAACAATCCTGAATATTCATTGGAAGGACTGGTGCTGAAGCTGAAACTCCAATACTTTGGCTATCTGATGCCAAGAACTGACTCATTTGACAAGACCCTGATGCTGAGAAAGATTGAAAGCGGGAGGAGAAGGGGACAATACAGGATGAGATGGTTGGATGAAATCACCGACTCAATGGACATGAATTTGAGTAAACTCCAGCAGTTGGTGATGGACAGGGAGGCCTGGTGTGCTGCAGTCCATGGGGTCGCAAAGAGTCGGACACGACCGAGTGATTGAACTGAACTGAACTGATGTTGACAGGCTGCAAGACTTCGATGCTATATGGGTGATAGTTAAATGTGTTGGCATTAGTGCCACACTTCTTGGATGATCAAATCTCAGCTTTGTCATTTATTAACTGTGCAATTGGGGGCAAGATATTTATGTTCTGGGAGCAATGGCTTTTTCACCTATAGAATGGGAATAATAACACCTACCCCTAGTGTGGCTATTAGGATTCTTTTATAACACATACACTACATTTGGAACAGTAAATGCTTAGTATTTCCTTACTATTACTTAGTAAATACAAGCTGTAAATACTTAGTAAAACTTAGCTGTCTTTCTCCTTATCTTTTTATTATTATATTTTTCTTGATAGCTAGCTATTGTAAGGATTTAAAGGCTCACACACTACCACCCAAGTATGCTGATTTATGAATTTATAATTGAAACTTATACAAGCACTAAGGGATGCAGAGAAGTTACAATGTGCTCTCCAGCATTATCCAAAGAAACTGAAATAAGATTAGAAGCTACTACAGAATTGAGAGATCTCATTTCATTGCTCAATAACTGTTGTGTAATTTATTCTTCACTAAAGGAACAATTGCATATGCCAAATGATTAAATAGCCTTAGTGACAAGCTAGGAAATTTTGTCCATCGAGTAACACTGAAAATAATTTTAAAAGATTTGTTTGATTAACTTTTAAATACATTTAAAATAAATGCATTATTTTAAAAGATTTGTTTAACTTTGAAATAAGTTTATAATAAATGCATTCTAAAAACATGTTTAGTTTTTAAATTTAATGATGCCTGCTAAGTCACTTCAGTTGTGTTCGACTCTTTGTAGCTCCATTATGGACTATAGCCCACCAGTCTCCTCTGTCCATGGGGATTCTCCAGGCAAGAATACTAACGTGGGTTGCCATGTGCTCCTCCAGGGGATCTTCCTGACCCAGGGATCCAACCCGTGTCTTTTATATCTCCATCATTGGCAAGGAAGTTCTTTAAAACTAGTGCCACCTGGCAAGGCTAAAGTTAATGATATTTTAGGGTAACAAAAAGCACAGCTTACTATCATGTAACCTGACAAAACTACCGTATTTCCAAAGGAAAAAGCAAACTAAAAAATTACACGGAAATAGAAACAGATGAATCTAAGTACTACAAGATAAAATTGGAATTAACATTGTCAAGGAAACATTGCACTGGACAAAATTAAACAAGCAGGAAGACTTTATTCAAGGCTATTGGAATAGAGGAAAGAGAGCAGAACTCAGTCTGAGTTCAACTCCACTGAAACACAGGATAGGGAAATCTGTGTAAGCCACCTGTGTTTGTTACTGGCTTTACCCAAAAATTCTCCAAGCCAGGCTTCAACAGCACATGAACCATGAACTTCCAGATGTTCAAGCTGGATTTAGAAAAGGCAGAGGAACCAGAGATCAAATTGCCAATATCCAATGGATCATTGAAAAAGCAAGAGTTCCAGAAGAACATCTACTTCTGCTTTATTGACTACACCAAAGCCTTTGACTGTGTGGATCAAAACAAACTGTGGAGAGTTCTTCAAGAGATGGGGATACCAGACCACCTGACCTGCCTCCTGAGAAATCTGTATGCAGGTCAAGAAGTAACAGTTAGAACTGGACATGGAACAACAGACTGGTTCCAAATCAGGAAAGGAGTACATCAAGGCTGTATATTGTCACCCTGGTTATTCAACTTATATGCAAAGTACATCATGTGAAATGCTGGGCTGCATGAAGCACAAGCTGGAATCAAGATTGCCTGGAAAAATACCAATAACCTCAGATACACAGATGACACCACCCTTATGGCAGAAAGCAAAGAAGAATTAAAAGAGCCTCTTGATGAAAGTGAAAGAGGAGAGTGAAAAAGTTGGCTTAAAACTCAACATACAGAAAATTGAGATCATGGCATCCGGTCCCATCACATCATGGCAAATAGATGGTGAAACAGTGGAAACAGTGAGAGACTTTATTTTGGAGGCGGGGGGTGGTGGGTGGGGCTCCAAAATCACTGCAGATGGTGACTGCAGTCAGAAAATTAAAAGATGCCTGCTCCTTGGAAGAAAAGCTATGACCAACCTAGACAGCATATTTAAAAGCAGAGACATTACTTTGCCAACAAAGGTCCATCTAGTCAAAGCTGTGGTTTTTCCAGTAGTCATGTATGGAAGTGAGAGTTGGACCATAAAGATGGCCAAGCACCAAAGAATTGATACTTTTGAACTGTGGTGTTGGAGAAGACTCTTGAAAGTCCCTTGGACTGCAAGGAGATCCAACCAGTCCATCCTAAAGGAAATCAGTCCTGAATATTCATTGGAAGGACTGATGCTGAAGCTGAAATTCCAATACTTTGGCCACCTGATGCAAAAAACTAATTCACTGGAAAAGCCCCTAATGCTGGGAAAGATTGAAGGTGGGAGGAAAAGGGGATGACAGAGGATGAGATGGTTGGATGGTGTCACGGTCTCAATGGACATGAGTTTGAGCAGGCTCCAGGAATTGGTGAAGGACAGGGAAGCCTGGCGTGCTGCAGTCCACGGGGTCACAAAGAGTTGAACATGAGTGAACAACTGAACTGAACTGAACCTTAATGCTTAGTGCTCAGTCATTTCCGACCTTTGCACACCATCAATTATAGCTACCAGGCTCCTCTGTCCTTAGAATTCTCCAAGTAAGAATACTAGAGTGGGTAACTATTCCCTTCTCCAGGGGTTCTTCCTGACCCAGAGATGGGATCCAGGTCTCCTGCATTGCAGGTGGATTCTTTACTATCTGAGCCACTTTACTATCTGTACCATAGCAAAATATTAATATTTTCATGATTTAGCCTATTTATTCATATTTAGCACATGTGAGCAAAAGATGCTCAGGGTCGTTTGCTATTTAAAAGCTATAATCACAGCTTGTTGTTGTGTGCTGTTTAGTCACTAAGTGGTGTCTGACCCTTTGCGACCCCATGGACAATAGCCTGTCCATAGGATTTCCCAGCCAAGAATACTGGAGTGGGTCACCATTTCCTTCTCCAGGGGATCTTCCCAACCCAGGGATCAAACTCACATCTCCTTCATTGACAGGTGGATTCTTTACTATCTGAGCCACCAGGGAAACCGTAGTAAGAGGCTTTTAAAAAGATTTACATCTCTTTGGGGCAGAGGAAGAATCTACAATTACAAGGTTTCTAAAGTAAGCACTCTAAGAAAAGCAAGGTCAGGAGTCTAGAGTCAAAAAGAAATACACCTAAAGTTTAGTCAAGTCGAGGAGAACACAAAGGCTGTTTTGGTCAACATTTACTTAGTGGCTGCCCACTCCAGTATTCTGGCCTGGAGAATCCCATGGACTATCCGTTGGGTCAAAAAGAGTCGGACACGACTGAGCGACTTTCACTTTCACTTCACATTCAATCACAGCAACAATATGTGGCCTGAACACACTTGGAAAGAAATCAGCGAGAGAAAGATTGCTGAGGTGCCATGCCTGTGGATGAGAACATTCTATAGGTTTTTTTCAATCTGTGTCCATATTGGAAGTCAAGCCCACATCCTTGAAATTTTTTTCATACAGGGCTTGCTGCTCTCCACTGTATTGTAGTTGTCCGTGTGAGCACCCAGTCTTCACCAGCCAGGATGAGTGGGCCTTTGTCACTGTGCCTTCATACCACTGGCTCCGTGGAGTAGATCTTGGTCTTGGATACTCATCATTTCCATAGCTTTTAAAAGTGATCTGGAATTGCCTGAAAGCCTGGGGTCCCTTTATCATGTAACTGCAGGTCGATTTATCAACCAGTGACCCTTGGTTTCCTAGTCTAACAGAGACTGGGTCCCATGATCAGATGATTTACAAGACCCTTTAGAATTCTAGCCTTTTGACTCCTGCTTAGGGGTGGGAATTTTAGACAGCTGGACTTGAGGTTCTTTTTAAATTATATAATACTTCGGCTGTGTGAATCCATAGTTCCTAAGACGTGTATTCTTTATTGACAGGGTGAGTCCTACCTCTGGCATTGCTTGTTTCAGTGATTCCTTAATTTCACTGCATGTTTTGGGGTACATGGCAAACAGTTTATTTGTGCAGCATAAACTCCAGTCAAATATTACTATAGAATTTTGATGTTACAGTAGTTTGTGTAATAGAAAACAATTAAAGCAATAGCTACAAATTTTCAACATAAGAAAATTAGCATTTTATATAGCTTAAAAGAAATAGTTTTTAGCATCAAATGAAGTAATTTTGTTTTGGGAAACTTTGCTATTTGATAACATTGCTTTGCTTGTGATATATGTGAAGCAATTATATTTCAGTTTCATGACATAAGAAATAAAACATCACTCCAAAAAATTCACTAGTCCTACTATTAAGTATGCTCAGAATTAGCCATGTAGTATAACACAGCAGAGCATACTGACGGAGGGGCTTCCCTGGGGGCTCACTGGTAGAGCACCCACCTGCAACGCAAGAGACCCAGTTTGTTCCCTGGGTCAGGAAGAGCCCCTGGAGGAGGGCATGGCAGTCCACCCCAGTTCTCTTGCCTAGAGATTCCCATGGGCAGAGGAGCCTGGTGGGCTGCAGTCCATGGGGTCACACAGAGTCAGACACGACTGAAGTGACTCAGCAGCAGCAGCATACTGATGGAGTATTTTGCTTGGCCAAAAAATATGAATATTCTCAAACTCAGTAAAAACTAATTCATCTGAAGAGGTTTGGAAATTGAATTTGGTATCTGTAAAAAACTGTCTTTGGCAATTATGATCATTCTTATTGATCAGAGTATGCGGGAGCTGAAGAATCAAACGTCGTGACTTCTGCTACTTCTGCGAGTGCTTTATTCATCTTCACTCAGTGACTCTGTGTAGTATTTAATCTCACAACCCGTTGCCCTCCCTCCCTTATCTCCAATAACGAATCCTTGTTAAAGGCCTCAATTTGGCTTGATGGGGACAGAACTTGCCAGACATTGGTGCTCATGGTTGGGTATGTTTTTGGCATCCATCTCAATGTTTTCACCTTGAAGAATGAAGAGAATTGTCTTCTGTTTCACAATTTTTGCTCAAAATTTCATGTACTATCCATTCAGTCAACAGGTATGGAGAAACTCCTGTGTTATCAAGAAAGGCTTAAAACTTTGTCCGTTTTGGTCCCAGACAGATATTCTTCTGATTGGAAAGTTGGAATGTAATTCTGCAGCCTGGATGGGGAAGCTGTGGAATGTTACATCTTGAAGAGGAGGGGTGTTATGTTGTACTGTTATAATACACTCTGACTCCCGACTTAAACACTAGTTTACATACAGGCTTTCCTGAAGGTCCATCTATCTGAACTCTGAACTATTAAGCTTATGGGCCAAGTGGCTTTTACTTCCCTTTTCTTCAAATAAGTCCATTAATTTTTATTCCTGTGACCTCTTTTCAAATTCAAGCTCTGATTGAACATCTTTACTTTATAGCCTTTCTGTAGTGCTGCCTTTTCCAGCAGATATATTCCAAATTAATAATCAATTGTTTACTAGACTGGAAGCAAAGCCATTTAGATGTTTTAGAATAGTATTTTACTCCAGCTCTTATAGATTATAGATAATTATTTAGGCTTCAATACAATATCTGTGTTCATGAGTCTCTCTCACATGACAGTTCCAGATAAATATCAAATTCTTACTTGCCAGTTTCTACACCCGACCCTTAACTCGTGCTTTTGTTAATGTGGGTGATGACATGTGTGAGAGGGTTGCGGTTGAAGGGGGGCATGGGAGGTGATTAGTGAATCACTGATAACACAATTTTTCCAAGTAGCAACTATTACAATACTGAATAGATTGCAGACACCCAAATCATGTAATTTTTATTAGGGGATATTATAGGTTTATTAGCAATTTAGTTTCAAAATAAATCAATTGAAGAATGGGTAAATGCATGTGTTTGGTTTGACCTTTTGCTGACTTTATCTCTGCATTCTAGGTGAATGCTTCAATTCAGAGGCAAAAGATAAATAAAGCTAAATTAAAAAGCAACTGTATTTGTAACTTTTCCATACACTTCTTTACATGATTATGTTTGGTATTTAGTTGGGGATAATTTTTAATTCCCTTTACTACAACAATCATTGTTTAGTTGCTCCGTGTGATCAATTATATCAGACCTAGGTTTTTTAGTTGAGTTACATTGGGGAAATTTCTTACATTTCTTTTTTTTTTTTATTTTTTTTTTTTTATTTCTTACATTTCTTGTGCCTCAAAGTTTAGCATTGATTTGTAAAGTGCGTCCCAGCTCTTTTTGGATTCTTATATTCTAGCACATAGCAATGTTGTAAATATTAAAGCCCCACGCAGACCTTAAAGATGTAGGTAAATATGTGTATGGGCAAGTTTATGGCTTCACATTCTCTTTAATATGCAATTTCAGCTCCAACAATCCTAAAACTTTAAAGAGCACAATCCAAAGACTATTGAAATAAACACTGTCCTCATTTGTCAGCAAGGCAACTGGTTGTCATTCTATTCCAGGAAGATCCGCTCTTCTGAGGAGCAGAGACCTGCTGGCTGCATTTATTTGCCCCTTATTCCTGACTGTTGTTTGGTTTGATTCTTCTTTAGGTCTCAGTCTCTCATCTACTATTCACATTTGCTATTCCCAGTAAAAAGGTTTTGTACAATTCTGGTTTTGTTCCCATCAGTCACTTAAAAGAAAAGATACCCGTAGGCACAGATATCAATCACCGTTTGAAGGTCCCTGGGAAATTATTATTTATGTGTTAGTGGTGAATCTGTTCCATCCTCTAAAAAGCACAGAGTTGCTAGTTTAGGAACATGGTTAGGAAAATACAGCAGTAATTAACCCCCTTATCACTCTTCCTACAAATAAAGACAGGGCAACAACTGGCCAAGCCAGGGGCAATTGAGAGCAGAAAAGAGCAACAGAATCAAAACCCAACACAGACTTATATGGCGTTGGGTCTTGGCACAAGTTTAAAATAATTTTATATAAAAACACTGTCCTCAGAAAATGGTAGTCAGTACAATGATTTAATAAAATGGCTAGAGAATTCCAAATCTTGCTTATTCCTTTATATATTATATAAGAAGGATTCTATTTGCTTTAGAATCTCATGGTTTATTTGTTTGTTTGTTTTTTAGTCTCATTTCCTTATTTTTACCAGCACCATTCCTCTTAGTCACTAAGAGTGGAGTTAAAACCACCATATTGTATTTGTCAGGTTATTAAAATGACGTTATAAGTTCTCCCTGAAGGGGTGGCTCTACACAGATCATTTAACAATAAAAGTTTCTTGAAAAGCTTTATTTCACAAAGGAAGGCAGGAACCAAAGAAGAGCTTGGGATGGAGTGAGTACAGGAGAAGAGAACAGATACGGAAAGTGAGTCCAGTTAAAGGATGCCTACCTAGCAGAACTCTGGGTCTCATCTGTTCTCTCACCAGGGACTGGTGACCTCCTGCATTATAAATGTTTGAAGATTATGATAAACTGTTCCTGTCCATGTTATTTTGCTTTGGATTTTAGTGTTCATGTAAAATGTATAATTTTAACAAAAGAAAACAACAATCTAGCTGGACTATGGTGCTAGAGACCTGGTGGTTCCAAAGGCGTGTCAGGTAGAATTAGCTTGAGCAGGATACCATGTTATAGATTTGGTCTCAAAATTGTAGGTCCAGAAACTATTTTCACTTTGCATTTTATGTTGGTTAGACTTCTAAGCCTTACTGCCTCCTGGCTCAGATGGTGAAGAGTTTGCCTGCAGTGAGGGAGACCCGGGTTCGATCCCTGGATTGGGAAGATCCCCTGGAGAAGGAAATGGCAACCCACTCTAATATTCTTGCTTGGAGAAACCCATGGTTGGAGGAGCCTGGTGGGCTATAGTCCATGGAGTTGCAAACAGTCGGACATGACTGAACGACTTCACTTTCTTTCTTTTTTTCTTTCTAGACTTCTAAAATAGCTTCCTGCCTCAATTTTCTTACTGGTTGTTACAAATAAAAAACTATGTAACTTAACAGTGTTGCTTTGAGGATAAAATAGCATTAGAATGTTGCTTGATATAAGCGTTCAAAAATGTTAGTTGTCATTTTTAGCTTTATTTGAATTCTCAACAGGCATATGTTGGTTTATTCATTTATGAAATATGCATTTAATTACTTTATTCTCCTTTCAAACTACTCAGTTCATACTACCAAATTAATTGAGAAGCTGTATTAATTTTGACATGGAGGGTGTAAAAAAGTGGAGCAAAGGATCTCGGTGGTTATAATATATACTTTTCTTGGGGTCTTGTGTGTGTTATGTCATTTCACTTGTGTGTGACTCTGTGCCCCCATATGGTCGGGAGCCTTCCAGGTTCTTCTGTCTGTGGAATTCTCTAGGTGAGAATACTGGAGTGCATTGCCATTTCCTCCTCTAGGAGATCTTCCGAACCCAGAAATCAAACCCAAGTCCCTTATGTTTCCTGCCTTGGAGGTGGGTTCTTTCCCACTAGTGCCACCTGGGGTGCATAGAGTCTGGTAAGCTACCCAGCACCCCACCCCTGTGCACCATCCCCGGATTCTTCATGCAGCCCCAAGGCTGTCAGATGCTTAACATTAGACTAGGAAACACTCTTTGTGCCCTTATTTCTGTGTGTTTCTCTGAATCTCTCTAGATAAATCCTGTTTGATTTTTTGAGCTATTGTCTTGTTTTCTAGATTGTAGAGTAGCAATCTTTCTTCTTTTTTTTTTAAAGTTTCACTTATGCCACTGTTATGTTACAGCATTTAAATGAAATAGGATCATTTTCTTCCTACTTTTAGTTGGGAGTCTTGCTACTTAAGAGTATTCCTAAAAACCATTACTGTTTTCTTCACTGGGATGTTTTGGGGTTTTCACGGTCCCTATGCACCAGTATTTAGTTGGTCCAGGCCAGGAATGGTGGAATAAGCAGTAGATGGAGGTTTCCAGAGTTGGAGACCTGAGAGTACTATCCAGGTCTAATACTACTAACAGCCATGATTAAGGGCAAATCTAACCTCTTCCTTTCCTCACAAAGAGACAATGAGATAAGACACCTTTTCTCAAGAGCATGTGAACACTTAACTATTAAAGTTACTGAATCAGACTTAGCTTTAATATATAGGAATTATTTAGTTGAATTACATTCCTGCCACATGCACATACCAGCTGGTGGGGACTCATGGTGAGGACAAGGTCAGCTATGGCACAATTTTAAATGTTATATTTTCTTTGATCATTGATTGCAATGTAAGGTAAATCTTGTGCCTTCAATACAAAAGTATGTGAGGGTCAGAGCACTTTTAACTCTCTGATAAGAGAAGCAAGGTCAGTGTGATTTAACATGGGTCAGAGAGGAAAATGTGACAAGTCCCTGCTTACAAAGAGACCAGATCTTGCAGAGCCTTATAGGTCATGCTAAGATTTCGCATTTTATTCTAAGTGCCTTAGAAAACAAAAAACAAAAAAAAAAAAGAGGAATTTAAACATGGAAGCAGTTCAATCAATCTTTTATTTTTTTAATCACTATGGTGCCTGTATGAAGACTAGGTTCAAGGACATATAGATGTAGCTATGGATGAGATAAGAGAGGCTTGCCATCTCATTCATGATGGAGCTGCTAGATATAGCCAAGTGGATGGATTTCAGAAGAGCTTTAGAGAATGATGTGTAAATAACATATTTGCATGTTATTTTCAAGCATGTCCTACTTGTGAGCAAATCTGTTTGCACTATTTTAGTCTGATTAAGCTGCTATAACAAAGTACCATAGAGTGGGTGGCTTATAAACAATGAAAAACTGTGTTTCTGAAAGTTTGAGAAGCTGGAAAATCCAAGATCAAGGCACAGGCAGATTTGGTATCTGGTGAGATTGCAAACTAAGATCACGGCATCCGGTCCAATCACTTCATGGCAAATAGATGGTGAAACAGTGGAAACAGTGGCTGACTTTATTTTTCTGGGCTCCAAAATCACTGCAGATGGTGATTGCAGCCATGAAATTAAAAGATGCTTGCTCTTCGGAAAGAAAGTTATGACCAACCTAGACAGCATATTAAAAAGCAGAGACATTACTTTGCCAATAAAGGTCTGTGTAGTCAAGGCTATGGTTTTTCCAGTAGTCATGTATGGATGTGGAAGTTGGACTATAAAGAAAGTTGAGCGCCAAAGAATTGATACTTTTGAACTGTGGTGTTGGAGAAGACTCTTGAAAGTCCCTTGGACTGCAAGGAGATCTAACAGGTCCATCCTAAAGGAAATCAACCCTGAATGTTCATTGGAAGGACTGATGTTGAAGCTGAAACTCCAATACTTTGGCCACCTGATGCGAAGAGCTGACTCATTTGAAAAGACCCTGATGCTGGGAAAGATTGAGGACAGGAGGATGAAGGGACAGCAGAGGATGAGATGGCTGGATGGCATCACCAACACAATGGACATGGGTTTGGGTGCATCCAGGAGTTGGTGATGGACAGGGAGGCCTGGCGTGATGTGATTCATGGGGTTGGAAAGAGTCGGACACAACTGAGCAACTGAACTGAACTGAACTGAGGTCCCTCTTGGTTTTTCCAGGTGGCTCAGTGATAAAGAATCTGCCTGCCAATGCAGGAGACACAGGAGATGTGTGTTCAATGCCTGAGTCAGGAAGATCCCCTGGAGTAGGAATAGGCAACCCACTCCAGTTTTGTTGCTTGGAACATTCCATGGACAGAGGAACATGGCAGGCTACAGTCCAAGGGGTCACACAGGGTCAAACATGACTGAGTATGGGCAAACTGACCCTCTGGGGTCTCTTTTATAAGGATATTAATCGCATTCATGAGGGCTCCTAATTTATGATCTAGTGATTTCAAAGAGGCCTCACCTTCTAATACCATTTCCTTGGGTGCTAGAATTTTAACATGGTTGAATTTTGAATGAGCACAAATGTTCAATTCACAGCATAAATATATATGCATGGATATACAGTATGTATTTGTGCATGTATTTAGGCAAAATGGTATGAAAAATACAACAAAATATTTACATTAAAGATGGTAGAATTTGGGACAATTTTTCTTCTTTACATTTTCTCTTTTTTCTAGTATTCTGCAGTAAGCTATAAATACATAACCTAACACTTTAAATACATATTACATATAATAAATGTAAGTAAATTATTAACAAAATATTGTGGAAATTAAATTATAAATAGGCCTAGTATCAAGAGTCATAACTAATTCTAAATTCTTCCCCATTTCTCCACTATATTAAAGTGCTTAACATATTAAAAAATAATTTTTAAAAGGTAAATTCTTGTGTTGTAGGCTCTCAATTTTTTCATGAATTATGTATATCACTTAAAAAATTAAGAAGGCAATAATTAATAATGTGGTTCATTTAATTAAATTTCCTTTGCGTTAAATGACACTGGAATTCAATAATGTAACTGTTTTCAAAATTAAATTAATGTTGGTGACCTGAAAATGAATGTGATATGCAGCAATTCTGTTTCCTCATCTTCTCTGTTTCTGAAAGTGTAAATAACCTTTTTTAATTTTTAAAACATAACATTTAATAGGAAGTATCTACAGAATGCTAGATTAGAATGAATTAACAGTTCTGAATTAAATTTAAAAATTCACATCAGAGAGATTTTGTTTTTATATTTTAGCAGTTATTTTCCCCCTAGATTATCTCCTTCTACCTATGAAGGGGAAAATGACAAACCATCACTTAGGAAGGCGAATACAGAACAGTAAGGGCAACATAAAAAAAAATTGTTCATATTTGTGCTTCCTGGTAGTATTAATAGAAACAGTGTATCAGTTATTAACCTTTATCTCCATTATTAAAATTTAATGCTCTCTTTACCATACTGAAAAAAAATAAAACATAATAAAACCATGGAGAGCTTTGAGACTTAATAAAGGAGGTTCTGAATGTTTCCTCAAGAAAGGAAAAACAAAATAAAGAGAGAACAGTCTGGAGTATGGCTTGAGAAGATGGTCAAAAATGCAATGCCTACCCGAAAAAGAATAACTGCCTCTCTCTGGAATAATCAATGACCTTAAGAACTAAGGATGCCCAGGATATTATTTTCCATTAAAAAAAAAAATCTGTGTTGCATAGATATTGCTTATTTACTTATTTATTTATATATTTATTTATATAATTATTTATTTATCATTTGTAGGGCTCCAGAAGCTTAGATGACTAGAGAATTTTAAAAATTATTCTATAAATGAATCCTTCTTGCTTATACAAAGAACAAACTGCTTGCAAGGAATGAAAGTACTTATAAGATATTAACATGTTTTAAATTTTGAAAAGTATATTGTAATCTGTCCTTTTATACCTCTGTCCCCACAGGGAAAAATCAGGAGGATGAGGGTTTCCTACAGGAAAATAGTGTTATGCTAAACAAATAGATTCTTTGTCAATTAAAATAGAGCAGAATAGAATAACGTTTATAAATATATATATATGTATTATATATATATATGCATGTATAGTTCTATATGAATTAAAATAACAGCAAAGCTTCCACCTCAGAAGGGAGACTCTGGGCTAAAATTCAAGGGATTTCTGCATGCCTTTTTTTTTGTCCAGTCATAAAGTCATGTCCAACTCTTTATGACCCCATGGACCGCAGCACGCCAGGCTTCCCTGTCCTTCACTGTCTCATGGAAGTTGCTCAAATTCATGTCCATTGAGTCAGTGATGTCATCTAACCATCTCATCGTCTGTTGCCCCCTTCTCCTGCCCTAAATATCTTTCCCAGCATCAGGGTCTTTTCCAACCTGCCAAACTTATAGAGGTTTTTTTTCTTTTTTTGAGAAAATGCGCCAAGATATTTTTTTCTTTCTCAAAAGTGTAAAATAAGATATGGTTACAAAAGTTTTGTAGGATAACTGTTACCAGAACTTGCTCATTCCTTCATTTTATCGCTTATTAATTCAACACTATTTCTTGGGTGCCTGCCTACTATGTGACAGAGACTGTTTTAGGCTTTGGGAACATAATAGTGAAGGGGAAGAAAGGAAACGAAAAATAAAACCAAGCCTTCTGTAGTCTTGTAGTTTAGTGGCAGTAGACAAATAATAAACAACTAAGTATAGTCAAGTAAGTGCTCTGGTATAAACAAAGCAGATTTGAAGGAATAAACCGTGAGGGGTGACCTTTTCTAATGGTAAGGCATCTGGCCAGGTGGTCAGGGCCGACACGCCTGGCAGGAAGATTCCTCAGCTGAAAGTAGTAACTGAAAATGCCTAAAGTGGGAGCATGTTGGCTGAAGTAGAATCAATGACATTTTTGATGATTTCCATCTTCCACCTTGTGAGTGGTTGAGAAAAACTTCAACTACCTTGAAACTTCCAACATTACTTGTTGTCTGTTCTTTTCCTTTGTTCTCCACCTTTTGTATCTCCTATTTCTTAATACGGTACAAAACCATTTATATTTCACTTTTGGAGACAGAAGTATGAGAAGGAAGGAAAATGTCAGGGAAGAAAGAAGATTTCTGATCTAGTTAGTTTTGATTTCATTCATGAGCCCTGACTACTTCCTAACTTTTGAATTATTGGGGGCAAGAGACAAAAACACATGTAGGACCATTTATACTACTGCTTTACTCCGCCTGCAATGCAGGAGACGTGGGTTCAATCTCTGGGTCAGGAAGATGCCCTGGAGAAGGGAATGGCTACCCACTCCAGTATTCTTCCCTCAAGAATTCCCTAGACAGAGGGGCCTGGTGGGCTACAGTCCACAGGGATGCAAAAAGTCAGGCACAACTAAGTGACTAACACTTTAAATTTCACTTTCCATCTTTTCAGATGCATTTTTCTTTTCCTGTGGTTAATTTTTCCCAAGCACCAGCTGTGTGTTGGTTCCAATTGTCATAAGCACCACTCTTCACTCTTCACCATTCAAGGTCTTCCATTGGGTTTTCTCTCTTTCTCTTTCCTTCCCCTTCCCCTAAAACACACAATCTCTGCATTGTTCTCTGCACAGACCACATTTGCCCCTACCTCCCAAAGGGGGAAAAAAATTCTTGAAAACTAATATCTGAAATTGAAATAAGGAGTTTTCTGTTCCCTTCCATTATATCTTCAAACCTGTTTTTGTTTAATTATATATGGACTATTGATTTCTCTATGTTAAAGTTACGCCTTGTTATTTTATTAAATTATCTCTTTGTAGCCAGGATTGATATGTAACTCCATTGATTTTTCTTTCAGTTTTTCAGATAGTTATATCAGCTACAAATAGAGGTAGTTTTACCTCTTTCTTCTTTTTTTTTTTTTTTGGTGGCGGGGAGGCTAAAGGGGGTTCATCTGAGGTTCTACTTGCTTTTTTGTTGTTATATATCCTCAGTATAATGTTAAATCACACTAAAAACAGTAGGCAGTATCACTTATTCCAGTGGGAATGTCTCTACTCTGTCCTTTTTTGTTAGATGCTGGCTCAGTGCTGGCTTTTGAAGATATAGATATAAAATACATATAGATATATAGATATAAGTGCACATACATAAGGTCATGGTAACGAGGTATTCATCAATTCCCATTTAATTGAGAATGGTTTGGAGAGTTTGAATTAAATTCTGTCTAATTCCTTTACAGCGTTTCTGAAGATGATCATATTGCTTTTCTCATTGACTCTGTTAATATGATGACTCATATCATTAGACTTCCTACTATTGAATCATCTTGCGTTTCTAGAAAAATCCCACTTGTTCATGATATATTATTTATAATGTGCCACTGAATTCTCTTTAATATTATTTAAGACTTTTGTGTTGATCCCTATACTAAGAGTGGCCTGAGGTTTTTGTTTGTTTTTTTTTTATATTTTTGTCTTTTTGCTTATGTTTTGCTTTGGTAAAATCTATGTCAGATTTGTCAATGCTGAAATTACATTATGAAAATAATTTGGAAGTTTTCCTCTTTTTCTATGCTCTGAAATAATTTAAATCAAGATTTTCTCTTTACCCATAATGTTATCCAAGCTTTTAAAGAACTATTTGTTCATTTAATTGATTTAAATTGAGATCATGAGGTCATAAATGTAGACTTTTGTCTTGAAGATTGTAAATAGCATGAGTTTCTTAAACTAAGTGAACTGAAAACAGTGAATTCTGGCACTGTTAGCTCTTACTGGTAACTTGAGCAAATTATTTAATTTTTTTAAGTTGTTTTACTCACTATTACATGGGAGTTATAACATTTGTTAAGTTTATGGTGATAATTTTACTTTTTGTTCCACTAGTGGGAACATGGATATGGAAATTATTGTTGTATATCCCCAGTTCCCAATTTCAGGGGTTATTCAACTTATAACAATTTGAAGAGAGATTAAGGGACAAAAATGAAAATATGTGGAATAGAAGCTTTGGTGAAGCTTGTCTACTTCTGTGACATTAAGTTTCTTCTACTTTTAGAAGATGTTGAGCCGTTAGTATTAATGAAATAGGTGATCAGAAAGTCAAAGTTGAGGACAAGAGTGCCTGTCTATCACTACAGAAAAGTATTTCCTGAGGTCATCAGAACTGTACAAAAGGCTAGATTCTGCAGGACATGCAGTAAACTCCTGCACACCAAAAACAAGATTAAAAACCATGATCCTGTCAAACGGGATCGGTTTCTCAAATGGAATTTTCAAATGCAGACCCTGCACCAGGAGCGCTGGCAGACCCAGTGTTATATGAAAGGTTATCAGGATGTTTCCTTAAAGTTGCAGCGTTGGCAGCTTTACCATGAGCTCTGACCCTTCAGGTGTATCTGCTGCAGGACTTTTATTAAAATCCTGTTCACTTCACTTGTGTCAGAAAAGAAAAGCTAAGGTTTCTTGAAGGTTAATGGGCTCTGGGAGAAGCTTTTTTTAGTCATTTTGGTGTTTGATTTATAAACCATCCAATGCACCTCTGATGAAGCAGCACCAATCCTGCTTAGATTTTAAATCCTTATATTAAATTTTGTTGTGTTCTTGAAGTTAGAGGGCAAATGCTCAGAAATCATAGCCTTATTGGGAAACTGTCCATGCAATATTAGTGTATCGGGATTTTGCTCAAATGTAAAACTATATACTGAATATATGCCCCTTTTCACAATTCTAAAACAAAACAATGACAATCACAAAATACTATATAATTCAATAGAAGAGGGGAAAGCCTTGTATAGCTGATGGCAATTCATGAAACTAGAGGAACGCAGCTCTGGCTTGACTGAATACATACTTCAATTAAACTAGAATTCATGTTGCAAAATTTAAAAAAAAAAAAACTATTAAAAAAACCCTAAAAAATCACCAAAGAAAATTTCAAGTTTGGTTTGGCAATATATTGCACAATATTTTACCAAGTTTAAAACTGAGGGAAGATTAAACAGAGTCAATGCATATATAGGAAGGAAACATTTATTGGATAGATATGTGAAAGAACACAGCAAAAATAAATCTTCTGTTGATATAAAGTTATGTAAGTTTAAGTGTAAAATGCTTTATGTTATAGAATGTTTAAAAATTTATTTTTGATCTAGTATTGTAACTCAGTTCTCTTAGATAACAAATAAGAGATGATCATAAGTTCCTATTTCATAAATTACCATGAATTTTAACTTTCCTATGATTTGTATGTAGAAAGAATGTATTTCTCAAAAAAAAAAAAAGATTCATGATTAAAACACACTGAAGGGATTTTCAATAGTTCTTTAATTCTCAGAATTATTCTCTCAGTTTTGTATCTTTGCACAAACCAAAGAATTATTTTCAGGCTCACAGATACTAATGATATTGGACAAATCACTTAAATAATCTGAATCTAGGTTTAATCTTTTGTAAAATGAGGAATATAGTGCCAAATTCACGTGGCTAATTGTGAGAATTAGAAGTGGCGAGTTCATAGAGTGCTTCCTATGAACCAAGCCCTATGCAAGCTTCCAGTAATGCAAGATGAATTAAACCATTTCCCCCTTAAGAAGGCTAACAGGAAGGGTACAGATGAGTGAAGCAACTATTAGGGCAGAATGAGAGCAGTTTCCTAACCCAACCTACACCTCGCTCTCAGGGAGACTAGAGGTCCTAGGGAAGCCAGGGTGACAACAGCTCAGAATCTTCCTGGAATGCGGGGACGGAGGAGCGCTTCCTGTTTGGATTGCTGTAAGACCTATACATGTAGATCCATGGCTGATTCATGTCAATGTATGACAAAAACCACTACAATATTGTAAAGTAATTAGCCTCCAGCTAAAAAAAAAAAAAAAAAAAAGACCTAAAGAGGTTGGCAAGTTCAGGACAAACCCTTTCTTAGGCTAAGAACTAGTCTTTGCAGAGAAGAGGAGCAAAAGCGGGTGAGGTGCTAGCATCCACTCCTTCTCTGTGTCTCCTTCCCCACCTCCTCCCGCCCTTGTATTGTCCCTCCTGACCTCTCTCCTCTTTTCTCTCTCTCCCTGCCTATCCTTTTCCTTTATTTTTCTAGTTCCTTATTCCCCTTTCTTCTTCCTCATCTTTTTTATTTTCCCACCCTCTCCTCTTTCTCCTTACTTCCTTCCCTCCTCCAAAAGCATTTCTCCAGTGTCATATATCAGACGTCATCCAAGGCAGACGTGATCCCCCCTCACCACATAGTCAGCTAATATACTTATGGTCTGTATATCAGGTTAAATCTGAAGGTCAATTCCTCACGTATATTATGCTTAATAACACATCCACTTAGTAAGTACAAAATTGCAAAATTTAGTATTAAATTCTCTTCATCATGTGCGTTAAATTATTTTCTCATGATCATTTTTTTATTTGTATTATATCAGGCTGATTTAGAGGGGAAACGCATTAGAGCCATTTAATTTGGAGTTGTGGTTTTGACTGGATTTTTTAAAGTTATTCAGGTAGTTTTAGATATATTAAATTTATTGGAGAAAAAACATTATCTAAAGGTCATTCCTGATTTATGAAATCTATCTCAAAGTTCACATTATAGTAACAGCAGAGCCATATGGTTTGCACTCTGGCAAGGTCATATACAATGTAACATTAAAAATGATTTATTTAGGAAAGTATTTGAAACTACTAAGGAATTAGGGTGTTATACATCCAAGGCCGTGGAAACAAACTGGAAAATTCGTAAAGAGATGAGAATACCAGACTACCTTACCTGTCTTCAGAGAAACCTATACGAGGATCAAGAAGCAATAGTTAGAACTGGACGTGGAACAACTGATTGGTTCAAAACTGGAAAGGAGTACACCAAGGCTGTATATTCTCACTCTGCTTATTTAACTTACATGCAGAGCAGAGTATATCATGTGAAATGCCAGGTTGGATGAATCACAAGCTGGAATCAAGATTGCTGGGAGAAACATCAACAACCTCAGATATGCAGATGATACCACTCTAATGGAAGAAAGTGAAGAGGAACTAAAGAGCCTCTTAATGAGGATGAAAGAGAAGAGTGAAAAAGATGGCTTGAAACTCAACATTAAAAAAATTATTATCATGACATCTGATTCCTTGACTTGATGGCAAATAGAAGGGGAAAAAGTGGAAGCAGTGACAGATTTTATTTTCTTAGGCTCCAAAATCACTGCAGATGATGACTGCAGCCATGAAATTAAAGGACACTTGCTCCTTGAAAGGAAAGTTTTCACAAACCTAGTCAGTGTATTAAAAAGCAGAGGCATCCACTTGGCCAAAACAGGTGCATATAGTCAAAGCTATGGTTTTTCCAATAGTCATGTATGGATGTGAGAATTGCACCATAAAGAAGACTGAGTGCCAAAGAATTGATGCTTTCAAATTATGGTGTTAGAGAAGACTCTTGAGAGTCCCCTGGACAACAATGAGATAAAAGTCAGTAAATCCTAAAGGAAATCAACCCTGAATATTCACTGGAAGGACTGATGCTGAAGCTGAAGCTCCAATGCTTTGGCCACCTGATGGGAAGAGTTGATCTATTGGAAAAGATGCCGATGTGGGAAAGAGTGAAGGCAAACACAGAAGAGTGGCAGAGGATGAAATGATGAGATAGCATCACCAACTCAGTGAATTTGAGCAAACTCCAAGAGAGAGCGGAGGACAGTGGAGCCTGGCGTGCTACAGCCCATGACGTCACCAAGAGTCGAACACAACTTAGTGACTGAACAACAACAACATTCAGGATTTGAGATGGTTTATGTGTGTGTGTGTGTGTGTGTTCAAATAAAGGTAGTTCTGTGTAATCCTTTTTAGTCTCAAATGCTAACATCTGTAGTCAAAACGTTTTAAAGTACTAGATTGGCCAAAATGTTCCTTCAGGGCTTTCCATAATGGAAACCCAATATTTCATGTTGCTCCCTCACTTTTCCACTCCCATGTTGACCATTCTGAAGGAATATGAAGGATGCTGATGCCTGAGTGTTAGAGTGTGGGGTGGAGGCGGGATGAATAGGAGTGCGGAGCGATGATGATGTGAACACAGGCTGTGAAGTCATGGAGAATAGCCTTTAATCCTGGGTTCCCCTTGTTCTACCTGTATGACCTGGAGCAAGACCAATTTCTCTGGCCTTCATTGTACTATCTCTCCCACTTTTTCCCCTGTTCCCAGCTTCAATTTGATGAGTCAAGACAGGTAGGTAGTTTGAATCAGAGAAACATCAAAGAAATGAACAGTAGGATAGTTGTAACACAAATTTCTCTAAAATTTGTGAAACTTAGATAAAAATTTGGTTTTTTGTGCATGTATTCTATGTCAGCAGAATGTATTAATGGTATCCAAAGTCACCCAGAAAATGTCTTATTAAGAAGACAGCAAATGAATCTTAAAGGCTTATATTCTTTTGGTATTAAGGAGACTCTGGCTATACGTAGTGTTCTGTTCTGCAATAATGTCTGTGGTATTAGGCCAGAGTAGCTTTTTATCCTGACTAAGGACTTATATATTGATTGTTTTCTATTAACTATTGCCTCAAAACATTGTTAGATGGTGAAAGGAGCACAGGACATTCCAGTTAAGGAAAGTTCACGAGCAAAGGCTGAGGAGCAGGAATGGGCATGGTGTAGTCAACGGACAGTAAGGGTGTTGCCTGGCTTCGGTGTGTTTTGGTTAAATCTCATCCATGAGAGGGATTGACACCTACCCATGCCAAATGGTCTGCTGGATCCTGAGCCCCTAGAAATGTTCCTGTCTTCAGAGAATTGGTATTCAGTTCAGTGGGGCAACAGACAAATACATAGAAAATTATGACATAACAATTGGGAAATCAAATTCAACAATATACTACTGGAACATGTTCATTTAAGAACAATAAAAAAATAGTAAAATACATGGTTGGATAGGGATAGGGGAATTTGGCTCTGTTTGATGGAGTGACTTAAAATCTGAATGAAGGTGTTGAATTTGATCCAAAGTCATCTGAAGGCTTGTAGATTTTCACACAGAAAATATGTTAAGATAGTCTTTTACAAAGATCAAGCTGATGAATATGGTTTAGTTTGATTAGTTTTCTGTTACTGTGTAACACATTACTACAAACTCAGCAGCTTGAAACAACCCAAATTTTATCATTTTGCAGTTTCTGTAGGTCAGGAGTCCATGTGGGCTTGGTTTGGTTCCCTTATTTGGTTGTCTCAAGGCCACAGTCGAAGATGGTCAGGCTGGACTCTTATCTGAAGGCTCTGCAGGGGAAGCCTACTTCCCAGCTCATTCAGGATTATTGGAAAATTCAGTTCTTGTGGCTGTAACACTAAGAGCTCTTTCCTCACTGGATTCAGCGAACGCTATTTTCCTCCTAGAAACTACCTGAGTCCCTTCTCATTGGCTTTCTCCATCCTCAAGCCACCAGTGATAGGCTGAGTTATTCTTAACTTTGAATCTCTGTGACCTCCTCTTCTGCCACCAGCAGGAAATAGGTCTCTGCTTTTAAGAGGTCATATAATGAAATTAAAAGACGCTTACTCCTTGGAAGGAAAGTTATGACCGACCTAGATAGCATATTAAAAAGCAGAGACATTACTTTGCCAACAAAGGTCAATCTAGTCAAGGCTATGGTTTTTCCAGGGGTCATGTATGGGTGTGAGAGTTGGACTATCAAGAAAGCTGAGCGCTGAAGAATTGATGAATTGCTGTTGGAGAAGACTCTTGAGAGTCCCTTGGACTGGAAGGAGATCCAACCAGTCCATCCTGAAGGAGATCAGTCCTGAATGTTCATTGGAAGGACTGATGCTGAAACTGAAACTCCAATACTTTGGCCACCTCATGTGAAGAGTTGACTCATTGAAAAAGACCCTGATGCTGGGAGGGGCAGGAGGGGAAGGGGACGACAGAGGATGAGATGCCTGGATGGCATCACCAACTCGATGGACAAGAGTTTGAGTAATCTTCGGGAGTTGGTGATGGACAGGGAGGCCTGGCATGCTGTGATTCATGGGGTCACAAAGAGTCGGACATGACTGAGTGACTGAACTGAACTGAACTGAGCTGAGCTGATAATTACACCAAGCCCATTTGGATCATCTTAAATTCAAGCATACCATAAGACATAATGTGATGGGAGTGATATGACATTCACAGAATCTGGGAACTGGGACAAAACATCCTTACTTAGGGGCTGTTTAGAAACCTGCCTACCACAGATGGTTAGGGATAGACGTGAAGAGGATTCACTGGACACTGCTGAAAGCTATGTTCTCAACATAGTGACAACAGTGAAAAAAATGGATATATGCAAAATTAGAAATAGAATGAATGTGATGGGCTGACATGTTGGCTATTGAAGACGCAAAGTATAAGGAGCAAAGAACGTTTGTGATTTCAAGCCTGAATCCCTGGAAAGTGTTTAGAGACAAAAGCAAGAAAACTACCAAGCCCCTTGGGGTAAAAGAAAAAGAATTTCCTTCATTCTAAGAGTCAGAGTTTATTTTCTCATTTTCTGTCAAATTCTCTGGATGATCACACCACAATCATTTCAATCATAAGCAAGTATCTTTCTTAATCTAAAGCTTTATTATCTATGCTTTTAATCTGAGACATGCTCTAAGAAGCTGCATTATTGCATTCGGTTCCTCCAGGTCTTGAAGGAGAGGATGTCTTGTTTGTAACTTTTACTCAGGATATTATATAGCCCACTTCTGAAAGACGTAGCGATCAGTTCTGTCCTGCCAGAATAATCATCACAGGCACCTGACCAGGCCCAAGAAAGAAAGAGAGGTTCGGTTGTAGGTTGCCAAAAAGGAGCTCCTTGGCAGGTCTGCACGGTTAATGTTTCACACTGGATGGGAGCGTAACCCACAAAGACCCTAAGGAGACGTGGGATACGTGAGACTATCCTTCAGTCACACTCTTACATCTCACTTCCACATTTCTCTTTGAAAGAAATAGTCTCATTTCAAATGGACTTCAAATGTCTATTGCATTTTGCACCTTGCTAAGACTCCCTTTTGCAGCTTATGTAGACAGTCCGAGAAGATATATCCACATTTGACATGCTACCCTTTCAATAGGCTTATCAGTATTTCACACGTTAAATAATTTGTCTTGCCTATCCATTAGGATCCCCTTATCTGCTAAAGCCAAAGAAGAACTCCTTTTAAAGAAAAATCTGTCTCATTAGTTCCTTGTACCATTGCAAAATATTAGTATTTTCATGATTTAGCATATTTATTCATATTTAGCACATAAGAGCAAAAAGATGCTTAGGGTCGTTTGCTATTTAAAAGCTATAATCGCAGCTTGTTGTTGTGTGCTGTTTAGTCACTAAGTGGTGTCCGACTCTTTGCAACCCTATGGATTATAGCCTGTCCATAGGATTTCTCGGCCAAGAATACTAGAGTGGGTCTCTGTTTCCTTCTCCAGGGGATCTTCCCAACCCAGGGATCGAACTCACATCTCCTGCATTGACAGGTGGATTTTCTACTGCTGAGCCATCAGGGAAGCCCAGTCATGGCCTAGTATATATATAAAATTATATATGTGACAGTAAAAGAAATGAGCATAACAATTAATTCCAGTAAAAAAAGTTATCCAATATAGCAGAAACAGTGCCAATTGTGTAGACATATAGAGAGCTAAACTTTAATTAAATTTTAAAAAGTAATTTAACCTTATTTTTATTGCTTAAAAATTTCTGTAAATATAAACTTTCAGGTAACGTTCCAGATTGAGTTATTTTGTGACATTTCTCCTCTGTCCTTATCGTTTCATTATCATTTATGTGCAAATCTACTTGTAAGTGATCTAAAATATGTTGTGTGCTAAGTCACTTCAGTTGTGTTCAACTCTTTGCAACCCTATGGCCTGTAGCCCACCAGGCCCCTCTGTCCATGGAATTCTCCAGGCAAGGATACTGGAGTGGGTTGCCATGCCCTCCTCGAGGGCATCTTCCTGACCCAGGGATAGAATCCATGTCCCTTATGTCTCCTGCAGGTGGGTTCTTTACCTCTAGTGTCACCAATATAAAGATATCAGCTCTGTCCTTATAACTCTGTTTATCATCATAGAATCATTTAAGAGAACAAAAAGGAAATAACATTTTTTTGAATTGTTTGTTGTGTATTTGTTCAGTATTTCTAATAAGCCTTGATTATCTGCTATTAAATGATGAGGAGGTTTCAAATAAATATAATTGGTTTGTTTTTACTTGGAATTGGTTCTTGTGTATGCAGTAGTCAGTCGTAAAGTAAGAATTCTGAAGTGTACAAGGTACAGAGAAGCAGCTGGGGAGTTTAGTCATGTTTACAACACACAGACTCAATAGGTAGGCATCTGCTTCTGCTTACAAGCCCAGGAATCAAGAGTCTGCGATTTGATTATGGATTTGGGAGGAAATTAGAAATAAAACTCAGCCCTAAGAATAGTCCATTGATTTTCCCTAAAAACAAAAAATGGAATCAAATTCACGTTTCAACAAGTAGATAAATAAATTATAACATGTTCAACTGACAATATATTATTCAGTTTTCAAAGCATTAGAATTTCTTGTGGTAAACAGAGTAATGGCCCCCACAGGGACATCCTTCTAAACCTATGAATAAGTCACCTTGCATCACAGAAAGACTTTGCAGGTATGAATAAGTTAAGGAGTTTGAGATGGAGGGATATTTCTGGACTACCTGAGTGGACCCAGTATGATCACATGCCCTGCTCACAGGGAGCCCAGTAGAATGAGAGCTGAGAAAAGACAAAAGGACCATGAAGACAGAAGCAGAAATCAGAGAGGAGAGAAGATCCCCAGCTGCTGG
The DNA here is from genome assembly GCF_019320065.1 of Cervus canadensis. Taxonomy (NCBI): domain Eukaryota; kingdom Metazoa; phylum Chordata; class Mammalia; order Artiodactyla; family Cervidae; genus Cervus; species Cervus canadensis. Next base: position 105,943,411 of record NC_057388.1, read on the forward strand.
CTTTGAAGACAGAAGAGGTGAGCCCAGGAATGTGGGCTGCCTCTGAGACTAGAGAATCAAGGAAATGAATTTCTCTCCTACAAGCTCCAAGGAGTGCAGCTCTATGGACACTTTGTAGACCTCTGACCCACAGACCTGTGAAATAATGAACGTGTATTGCTTTAACCAGTGTGTTAATGGTCACTTGTTACAGCAGTGATAGGAAGCTAATATGCTGCCTAGAAAATCTCTTGTGCCCAGTACCTTGATCTCTAGTGGAGCAGGTAGGTCTATAATGATGCTCCACATCAGAGGCCAGGACTCAATTGTATGTGCCCATTAGCAATACATGTGCCAACTTACCTTACACTACCCGAGTCCATTATGCCTCTAGAGCAGGAAGATGCTGATGAGTAAATTATCCCTGCCTTTCACCTGTTCAGCTGAGTATAGGCACCTGCCAGCACAGCATGTGGGGGTCCTTCCCACTCATCTCCCACCTGCTCTGTGAACCGTGTAAGTTGAATACAAGCAGAAAAGCTACTTCACGCTTGTTATTTTGTTTAGCTTTACAATTTGGTTTCAGTTTTTCCTTAAACCAATTTTAATTTTGAAGTTAAAGTTGAAGGCACCTAGGTCAGATTTGCCCCATCAGAGAGGAACCAATGCCCTCATTGTTCTAGTAAAAGTTCCTTGTGTTTGTTTTTGCAATTTCATTCCCTCTCTGAGTTATACCTAAGAGGAGACAGGTTATTTGGAAGGCTTTCATATGCATTAACCATAAATCTTACCTGACTTATGTGTCAGGGCATCTAAGGATACAGGGGGATGTGAAATTAATTTTTGACCTTAGTATTCTGCATCTGGTTAGGACAGTCAAGCAGAAATTTTGATTTTTGTACTTGGGCAATTGCTTGGCTCAGTGTGTTGACTTTTTAGTTTGAAGTATATAGAAGGGAAATGCTAAAGACTTCCACTTGCCTTTTGCTTTTTAATATATACCTATACAATGAACACATATCACTTGACTTGAAAAGGAAGTGCCTATGAGATCTACTTTGCAGTAGTAACAGAAATAATCAACATTAAAAAAATGTAAATAAAATGCTTGGTGGTAAAGTTGAGCTTAGGCTTAAACAATTAAGTTTGGGAATACAATTTTGCTACTGAGGCATAAACCCCTAAAACCACATAGTTTATTAATTTTCTGAAACACTGAGAAAGACAACTCTTTTGACACAAATGGTAATGCCATAACAACTTAAAGAGTATAAAAGTAGGATCAAGAACCTCTAACCAGAAGCAAACTGTAGCCTGTCAGTTTTGGTGCTTAAAATTCAGCATTCAGAAAACTAAAATCAAGGCATCCCATCCCATCACTTCATGGCAAATAGATGGGGAAACAATGGAGACAGTGACAGACTTTATTTTTTTGGGCTCCAAAATCACTGCAGATGGTGACTGCAGCCATGAAATTAAAAGATGCTTATTCCTTGGAAGAAAAATGCTTATTCCTTGGAAGAAAGATGCTTATTCCTTCCTTATTCTGGGAAGACCAACCCAGATAGCGTATTAAAAAGCAGAGACATTACTTTGCCAACAAAGGTCCATCTAGTCAAAGCTATGGTTTTTCCAGTAGTCATGTATGGAAGTGAGAGTCAGACCATAAAAAAGGCTGAACTCTGAAGAATTGATGCTTTTGAACTGTGGTGTTAGAGAAGGTTCTTGAGAGTCCCTTGGACAGCATGGAGATCCAACCAGTCAATCCTAAAAGAAATCAGTCCTGAATATTCATTGGAAGGGCTGATGTTGAAGCTGGAACTCCAATACTTTGGCCACCTGATGCAAGAAACTAACTCATTTGAAAAGATCCTAATGCTGGGAAAGATTGAAGACAGGAGAAGGGGATGACAAAGGACGATGGTTGGATGGGATCACTGACTCAATGGACATGAGTTTGGGTAAACTCTGGGAGTTGGTGATGGACAGGGAGGCCTGGTGTGCTGCAGTCCATGGGGTCACAAAGAGTTGGACACGACTGAGCAACTGAACTGAACTGAACTTAGCAGTCTGTTTTGGAACAAAATCAGATTAATGAGGTAACTGTTCCACAGCATGCTACCCAGGATGTCTATAGACAAGTGAAAGCTCTTAAATGAGAATACATTTGAAATGATTTATTTCTGTACTCTTACTTAGCCAAGTAATAACATAATTGTTGATAATAGTGGGCAATCAACTGGAGACTCTTCTGGTAAACATATGAAGGGGAGAAGCAACAGTAGTGAACATGTTGGTTTTGAAAGTGCTAAGTATATTTTAAAATGCTTTAAGAATCTTTCATTTGAATTGACACCTTGTTAAACAGGTTATGTTTAATCTTTACCAAAATACTATTCTAGACTGAAAGAATCAGTGTGCAAATCACCTCCCACTATTTATTGACATTTATGATATCAGATGTGCTCTGGAATCCTCTATCTTTTTTAACAGAATAGAAACAGTGTGAACCAAGAAGACGAGGATTGAGGATATCAATCTGAGAATTTTATTTCTGGCAGTAACAAGCTGTAAGACCTTTGGAAAGCTGTTTAGTATGTTTTCCCAGAATTATGTGCATCTCTGAAGGAAGTGTTTAGAACAGATTTCTTTTTCTTTTTCTTTTTTTTAAGCATTTTACAACCTGAAAGTGCTTTGATTCTTTCTGTGCTGGAAGATCTATAAAAGATGAGAAGTCTCTTTTACTGTTTTCTTTGATTCAATAATTCATCACCATTCATTTCTTGAAGGCTTACTATGTCTCAGGGGCTGACCCAGGTTTTATGGAGATAATTGACCTAAAGATATTTAAAATCTAGTTGAGGTACAGTAAAATAATTATGGGATAAAACAATACCATCTATCGTGGGACATTTAATTGATTGTTATCTGCTCTCCTAAAGGACAGTTGCCTTCTTCCCCTCAAATATTTTCCAAATCCTCCATCTCCATTCGTGAAAGTCACTTTTCTTTACTCCTGTTGTTGTTATTGTTTAGTTGCTAAGTCGTGTCCAACTCTTTTTGCGATCCCATAGACTGTAGCCCACCAGGCTCCTCTGTCCATGAGATTTCCCAGGCAAGAATACTGTAGAAGGTTGCCATTTCCTTCTTCAGGGGAGCTCCCCAACCCAAAGATCGAACCTGCGTCTCCTACATTGGCAGGAAGAGTCCTTACCACTGAGCCACTAGAGAGGCCGCTCTTTACTCCTTAGAGAACCCAAACCTTTCTACAGCCTTTCTGCAAATAGTATCTCTCACAAACTGCTTCCAATAGAGAGATTTCTAACCACTCCATTTACAACACTGCCTTCCAAAGAGACTAGCATATTTTACAGAATTAAAAAAAAAAAAAAAAAACACCACACACTCGCAAGTTAAACAGTGAGATTAATAACAAAACTGTAGCAATTGTTTAAATCAGCTACCATAGTATTTGTTTCGGATCAGCTATAAAAATAATGTCAGAAATATTCATCTCAATTTCTTCCTTGTACAGATACTAAAATCTGCATAAATATAGTATATCTACATGGATCCAGTGTTAAAATTTTTAAAAAGGATTGATAGAGCCAGACATTGGAAAGACTGTGTCCAGACACTCCAGTTGTTTAAAGACAAATACATACTCTTTCTTTGATTATTTGTTATCCCTGCAAAAGGGTAAGAATTACTCATCTGTTAATTCTGTGCTTTCCAAAGATCTAGTTTGCAACTATGGTTCTATATTGTAACTTAAGACAGTTATGTAGCATTTAGGTAGATAAACATCTGTGCCCAAGACTTGACTATCCTACAAATATGCTCTGTGACCTTTAATCTACTTAATTTCACTGAAATCCCCAGTTTTTATTCCCTTCATCTATAAAATAAAGGAATTAAACAAGAAATTCTATAATTTTTTCCAGAGCTAAATTTTTACCACTCTATTTTGATGGTTTGAAATTTCTTATAATGCAGAAATAAACTGATGATACTTTTCAATTTAAAAAAGTCCAAAAAATAGCAAAACATGAACACAGGTATTATGATAATTTCTTAGCATTGTAAATTTAGTAAGTTATTAACTTCATGTTTGAAGCAAAAATTGAAATGTCTTTAATATTCAGTGTGGATATGGAAATAACATTGTATATCTGAGACTGTGTAAATAATCTGCATAACAAAGAGGCTTAATTATTAATAATTCTCGAGTAATATGTCTTTCATTTGAGATTCTCTGCTGTCTACAGCTCTGGAGCTGTAGTGACAGTGGTGATGGTAGTCCCTCCTAGAGATTGTATGTACATGAATTATTTTTTCGTGCAGAGATTTGAGTTTGTTTCTATGTTGCTGACTTTTAAAAAAATTTAGAACATGTCTACATGGTATACAAGTTGCTCAACTCAAGCGTAAAGCAACGGATTTATTAACAGTGCTTGAGCAGACTCTAATCCTTTTAGCTTTGCTGTTTCATTTCAAAATTCATCAGATCCTCTGCCTTGATAGGGTCAGTTTTGGTTTTCAAAGTTTGGGGCCAAATGTCTACCTGTCTTAGGAAAGCCATGGGCATTCTGTGTCCCAAAGTCATGGGCTTATTCATTTAATAAATTATGTAATACTGGAGTCTCTTCTTTGATTCAGTTCTTCACTGGTTACTGTTATTATTTGGGATAAGGTGTAGTGAAAGTCGCTCAGTTGTGTCTGACTCTTTGCAACCCTGTGGACTATGCAGTCAATGGGATTCTCCAGACCAGAATACTGGATTGGGTAGCCTTTCCCTTCTCCAGGGGATCTTCCCAATCCATAAATTAAACCCAGGTCTCCTGCATTGCAGGCAGATTCTTTACCAACTGAGCCACAAGGGAAGCCCAAGAATCCTGAAGTGGGTAGTCTATCCCTTCGCTAGCGGATCTTCCCAACCCAGGAATCGAACCTGGGTTTCCTGCATTGCAGGTGGATTCTTTACCAAGTGAGCTATTAGGGAAGCCCAATTATTTGAGTTTTTATATTATTTGGAGGTAAGGGGAGGTCTAAAACTTATTGAATCTCCTGGTTACAGCATTGAATAGACATCTTTAAAAAACTAACCATATCTAACTTGTTTGTGTGTGTATATGTTTTTGTGTGTGTGTGAAGCTTAAGTTAAAACATTGTCATTTGGATACCTAGAAAACAATAATCTATTAATTATACATTTCCACCGTAGGAGAATTTTCTTTAAGTGAGTGCTTTCTGTGTAAGGCATTTGAAACTGTTTGTGTCTCCCTATTTTTTAGACTATTGGTTCAACCTGTATGCTACTTGTTAAACCTGATCACACTGAAACAGTGCATTTTAAATGCTCTTCATTAGTGAATGTTTGGGAGATAATGATACCTATATATCAGGATGTTTTCTGTTTGATTTCTGGGTTGTAAGAAGTAGTGAACCTATTAAAAGAGATATTGTCCTTCAAATAGCTTAATTTTTTGTGCAAATTTTTCTAATTTGTTCAACTTGCATCAGTTTTTTTAAAAACTGCTTGTATTCCTTTGAAATGATGACAACTGCTTGTATTCATTTGAAAGCATAAACTGTAAGTAATTTAATTATTGTTTTCAAGGTAGCTTTATTAATTATATCACTTTGTTTAAAATATTTATTCATCCTAATCTAATAGCAATACAATTTTATACTATCCTTTTAGATTACTCATGCTATTACTTTATTTAATGCAAGAAACCTGTAAATGTATGGGGCTTCATTCTTGTATTAACTATTATTTTGTCACTGTTTTGGTATTTTTTTGTATATTGATTAACTTGTAAGTATACTCTCTTTGCCTGACTGGTGACTTTCTCCAAGTTTGGACTTGCTTTTCTAAAAGTTATATCAGTACATAAAGTCTTCATTAATTTTTCAGATTTAAAGGTTTGTGTTAGATAAGTGTTTTTTCATCTGTAAATGAAATAGTATTCTGGTAGATGTGGAAGTGGAAATTATGCAAAGCCTTTGGTCAGACAGTTTAACTTATTGCTTAATGGTATCACGTTTATATGATGGATTTGAGAGAAATGGAACAGCTAATCCAGAACTTGCTTCAAATGCAGCAGCCTGAGACATTCCCTGCTTCTGTGCGTTTGTAAACTAGCAAAAGGGTTCTGAAAGGCATTTCAACTAGTTAAACTGATTGATATGCATTTATTCAAAATCCATTCAATGATTATTTACTGAGCACCTGCTTGATACCAGACAGAATTCTAGGCAATGGATAAAGAGCGGTAAACGAAAAGGAGTGGCCTCTTCTACTGTGGAGGGTATCATCCAACGGGAAATCATCACAGCACACAAAGAAACCAATAGCTATGTAATTAGAAACTGCAATAGATGAGAAAAGAGTGAAAAATGATTGCGAAGGTGAGGGTGGTGAGCACTTCAGATTGGAAAGTCAGAGGAGACCACTTTGAAAAATTATATTTAAGGTGAGAACTAAAGGAAGCAAATGATATTTCTTTTTTTTTTTAAACTAGTTTATTTATTTTAATTGGAGGGTAATTACTTCACATTATTGTAGTGGTTTTTGCCATAGATTGACATGAATCAGCCATGGGTGTACACGTGTTCCCCATCCTGAACCCCCCTCCCACCTCCCTCCCCATCCCATCCCTCAGGGTCATCCCAGTGCACCAGCCCTGAGCACCCTGTCTCATGCATCGAACCTGGGCTGGCGATCTATTTCACATATAATACACATGTTTCAATGCTATTCTTTCAAATCATCCCACCCTCGCCTTCTCCCACAGAGTCCGAAAGACTGTTCTTTGCATCTGTGTCTCTTTTGCTGTCTCGCACAAATGATATTTCTTTCACCACTTTTTGTGTGTGAAATGAAAGAAAAGCTGTGTGGGGAAAAACAAAAAAAGAAAGCAGTGTGTGTTGTAAAGGCAGAAAGGAAAGAACATGGCCCGCCAGAGAGAGGAGAGGAGGACGGCTGCGCTAGAAGGTGGGAGAGGAGGAGGGCGTGAGGTGAGCAGGCGGCACAAAGGCGGGAGAGCAGATAGCGCGGAAGCCTACAGGAGCGCAGGCTTCTCCAAAGTGAGGGGAGAACCCACCAAAGGGCTTCAACCAGTAGATGAACATGATGTCAAGTATCACTTTGGCAATTTGCTGATAATGAATTCAAGCAAGGCAAGAATGGAGAAGGGGACAGGAATAAGGAAACCAGTCCAGGGAAAAGGTGATGATGGCTCAAGCTGGGGCGGAAGAGACGCAGCGAAGTGGACAGATTTGAGGCAAGTTGCCGAAATTTAATTCACAAGCTTTATTAATGATTGATGGAGAAGGAAGAAGACTAACTTCCAGTTTTCTGATGTCAGTGGCAGGTTAGATGGTGGTGCCAGTAACTGAGATGAGATTGAACAGGGGGGTAAGAAAGCTAAGAGTATAATCAAAATATATGTGTCTGGTCATCCTAACACACACTGCAATGCCTCTGATACACCCAGGTGGGTGTGTCAAGAGCCAGTTAGAGACACAGGATCTGAAGTGTGAGCTAGTACAAGCTTGGAGGCATTATAGACAGACAGAACCAAGCCCTGAGCATTGAGAAGAGCCCCAGCTAAGAGTCAGGGCAGATAAGGAAGTGGAGGTCGGCTCAGACCAATATTGTGAGCTTGGATACATCCGTGGGCTGAGAAGTTGGGATTATGCATGTCTTTGACCCTGATGCTGGGAAAGATTGAGGGCAGGGGGAGAAAGGGGCTACAGAGGATGAGATGGTTGGATGGCATCACCAACTCAATGGACATGAGTTTGAGCAAACTCCACGAGATAGTGAAGGACAGGAAAGCCTGGCGTGCTGCAGTCCATGGGCAACAAGGAATCAGACAGGATTTAGTGACTGAACACCACCACCTGTGACAACAGTTCTGTGGACGGATAAGAGTGGAATTTAGATAGGAGGTGATTGAAATGCAAATAACTTGCTTAAACAGATCTTTAAGAAGTTTGGCAGTTACAGAGATCAGATAAATGGATAAAGAGATCAGATAAGTAAATAAATCCAGTCAGGAATTGCAGGGGAATATGGAGTCACAAGGAGAGTTTTGATGATTTTGCTTTAGGTGAAATGAATTGCTGTGTATTGAGGGAATAATTCAGGAGAGGGGAAAAAGTTGATAATTGTGGAGAAAGTAGTGACTCAGTGTGTTAAGTCCTTGAGAAAACCTGAGGAGACAGGACATGGAGCACGTACACACAGACGTGGCCGTCTCATGCGGGCAGAAACCTGGGAAGTTCTGCTCTAGTTGTGGCATCACGTTTAAACCAGTTCCTGATTTTTTTTTCAATTTGAGAAATTTGTCTTAACAGAGAAAATAGTGAACACCTATGATTTAATTTTTGTTTCATGACATAAAAGGGCATCTAATGAAATATAAGTTTTCCGTTCATTTCCGGTCCTAGTCAACGAAACCACTGTTATAGAAGCTAGTATATTTATTTCAGAAATATTCTGTTCACATTAATGAATACTTATGTCTGTCTTAAAAAAAAAAAAATATTGGTTTACTTATTTGGCTGTTCCAGGTCTTAGTTGTGGCATATGAGATCTATTTCCCTGACCAAAAATCCAACCAGGCTCCCTGCATTGAGGTATAGAATCTAAGCCACTGGACCATCATGAAAGTCCCTTTTGTCTGTCTTTATGTGTATATATATGTATACGAAAGTGAAAGTGAAGTTGCTCAGTCGTGTCCAACTGTTTGCGACCCCATGGACTGTAGCCTACCAAGCTCCTCTGTCCATGGGATTTTCCAGGCAAGAGTACTGGAGTGGGTTGCCATTTCCTTCTCCAGAGGATCTTCCCAACCCAGGGATCGAACCCAGGTCTCCTGCATTATAGGCAGGTGCTTTTACCATCTGAGCCACCAGGGAAGTCCAATATATATATATAATAAATATTTTATAAATAAATAATATATATATTTTCTCCATTTTTTGTGTGTGTCAAAGTGCCAACAAAAAAGTGCTGACCAATGTAAGAAAATTCAAAGAAAGCTTATTTAGAAATGATTAATTACAGGGATGTATGGAATGCCAAGGGCTCAGGTATGAACAGCCTAGGACTAGCTGCAAAATAGTTGACACCACTCTTAGACTCAAAGAAATGAGGGGAGGGCGAGGTTAGAAAACTCAGAAGTACACATGGCAAACTTGAGAGGAGACATATCTTCAAAGGGCATGGCCAGACTGAGGCAACCACACAAGAAGAGAACCAGTAAAGTGAATACTCCAATGTATTGCTTTTCTCTTCCTCCAAACTCCTGCCATGGACTCCCATTGGTTAAACCCAATATGAAATCATAGGAGTTAGGGTTTTTCAGTGCATCTGCTTCACGGAGCTGAGAGCAGAGTGGAGAAAGATTGAGAGTGATTCTGGAGTATAAACAACTTCCCCCGCACACACACTCACTAAATTGTATTGAAATATAACTGGTACATAGAAGAATGATACCAAAAAAAAAAAAAAAAAAAAAGAAATCTTAATGATGCAAATAACAATAGTATGGTAACTCACTTAGAGCCAGACATCCTGGAGTGTGACATCAAGTAGACTTTAGGAAGCATTACTACAAACAAAGCTAGTGGAGGTGATGGAATTCCAATGACCTATTTCAAATCCTAAAAGATGATGTTGGTAAAGTGCTGCACTCAATATGCCAGCAAATTTGGAAAACTCAGCAAAGGCCACAGGACTGGAAAAGGTCAGTTTTCATTCCAATCCCAAGGGGGAAAAAAAAAATAATGCTCAAACTGCTGCACAGTTGGCCTCATTTCACATGCTAGAAAGATAATGCTCAGAATCCTTCAAGATGGGCTTCAGTAGTATGTGAACTGAGATCTTCCAGATGTACAAGCTTGATTTACAAGAGGCAGAGGAACCAGAGATCAAATTGTCGGCATCCATTGTGTCATAGAAGCAAGGGAATTCCAGTAAAACATCTACTTCTGCTTCATTGACTGTGATAAAGCCTTTGATTGTGTGGACTGCAACAAACTGGAAAACTATTAAAGATATGGGAATACCAGACCATCTTCCCTGCCTCTTGAGAAACCTGTATGCCAGTCAAAAGCAACAGTTAGAACCTTGCATGAAACAACAAACTGGTTCAAAATCAAGAAGGGAGTACATCAAGGCTGTGTATTGTCACTCTGCTTATTTAACTTATATGCAGAGTACATCATGCAATATGCCAGGCTAGATGCATCACAAACTGGAACCAGTATTACTGGAGAAATATTAACAACTTCATATATGGAGATGATATGACTCTAATGGCAGAAAGTGAAGAATTAAAGAGCCTCTTGATGAGGATGAAAGAGGAGAGTGAAAAGTCTGGCTTAAAACTCAACATTCAAGAAACTAATATCATAGCATCTGGTCCCATCACTTCGTGGCAAATATATGTGGGAAAAGTGGAAACTGACCGATTTTATTTTCTTGGGCTCCAAAATCACTGCGGACAGTGACTACGCCATGAAATTAAAAGACACTTGCTTCTTGGAAGAAAAATCTTGACAAACCTAGACAGGATATTAAAAAGCAGAGGCATCATTCTGCCAAAAAAGCTTCGTATAGTCAAAGCTATGGTTTTTGCAGTAGTGTTGTATGGATGTGAGAGAGTTGGACCATAAATAAAGCTGAGTACTAAAGAATTGATGCTTTCAAACTGTGGTTCTTGAGAAGACTCTTAAGAGTCCTTTGGATTGCAAGAAGATCAAACCAGTCAGTCCTAAAGGAAATCAACCATAAATAATCATTGGAAAGACTGATGCTGAAGCTCCAATATTTTGGTCACATGATGTGAAGAACCAACTCATTGGAAAAGACCTTGGTGCTGGGAAAGATTGAGGACAGGAGGAGAAGAGGGCAACCAATATTGAGATGTTTGGATGGCATCACCGACTTCAGAGATATGACTGTGCAAATACGGGGAGATAGTGAAGGATAGGGAATCCTGGTATGCTGCAGTCCATGGGGTCATACGCAACTGAGCGACTGAACTAATAGTGTGAAATAATTACCACAATGTGGTAAATTAACACACCCGTTACCTCATATAGTTATTTTTTGGTGTGGAGAAAACTTTTAAGATCTACCCATTTAACCTCTTTCATGTATATAGTATAGTATTGTTAACTATAGTAACGTTATTGTAACTTAGACCCCCAGAACTTAGTCATCTCATAGCTGGAAATTTGTACCCTTTGACTACATTCACCTATTAACTACAACCCCCAACACCTGCCCCTGGCAACCACCAATCCACTGTTTCTATGAGCTCATGTTGTTGCTGTGTGTGTGTGTGTGTTTTAAGTCTTCATTGAATTTATTACAATATTGCTTCTTTTTTTGCTTTGACCTTTTGGTCATGAGGCATGTGGGGTCTTAGTTCCCTGACCACGGATTGAACCCACATTCCCTGCATTGGAAGGCAAAGATTTTACCACTGGACTGCCAGTGAAGTCCTGAATTCAGTGTTTTTAGATTCCACACCTACATTAAGTCACACGGTATTTGTCTTCCTCTGTCTGACTTACTGCAAATGGATGATTTCCTGCCTTCATGTATCATCATATTCACTTCACTATTCACTCGACCACCACAGCAATCGTTATTTAAAACAAATGGAGGCATATTATAAACACTGGTCTATACATCTTGCTTTCTCTTGCTGACAATATATCTTAGAGATTGCATCTGATCAGTGCACATAGATCTGCCTTGTCCTTTTAACAGCTTTCAGTGGTTTCATTATGTATTACCTTCATTTATTAGTGGCTTCCTAATCAATGAGTATCTTTTCTTCCCATTTTTGGCTGACATAAATAAGGCTTCAATAGATGTTTTAAATATGATTTTGAAAAAGTATACTAGTATATGTGTGATAAATTCCTAGAAATCAATTAGCTGAACCAAAATTTGAAATTAATAGACTTTGTCAGTAATCCACCAAACAATTTACACTCTGCTCCTGAAAGCAAAAAATGTAAGTGTTAGTCACTCTTTGGATCCGATGGACCTATGTGGACCCCAGGTAGCCCGCCAGGATGCTTTGTTCATAAAATTCTCCAGGCAAGAATACTGGAGTGGGTTGCCATTCCCTTCTCCAAGGGATCTTCCCAACCCAGGGATCAAACCCAGGTCTCCTGCTTTGCAGACAGATTCTTTACCATCTGAGCTACTGGGAAAGCCCTCTGAAGAACATAAGAAGGGTCTTTTCTTAAGTATCTGAGATATGATCAATGAAACATCACTAATTTAATCTGTGTGCTTAGTCACTCAGTCATGTCCAGCTCTTTGTGACCCCATGGACTGTAGCCTGCCAGGCTCCTCTGTCCATGGGATTCTTCAGGCAAGAATACATGCCCTCCTCCAGGGGATCTTCCCAACCCAGGGATCAAACCCAGGTGTCCTGCATTGCAAGCAGATTCTTTACCGTCTGAGCCACCATGGAAGCCCAATTTAATTTGTACTTCTTTGATTTTGAATGATGCTGAACACTTTGCTATACGTTTAAAAGTCATGTGTATTTTTTTGTGCACGAACTGCCCCATTCATACATGCTCTTTGCTCATGCTTTAATTGATTTTTTTCTTATTGATTTATAAGGATTCTTTATATCAAAAAGAAATTGGCTCTTTGTCTGCCCTATTAAAAAGTCTTCCCTGTGTGCTGCTAGTCTTTGAACTTGGTGATGTTTGACCGTGAAAGATATATTTTTAAATTTTTATGAAGTCAAATCTATTAATCTTCACTTTTATAGTTTCTGGGTTTGTGTCCTCATTAGAAATACTCTTACAGTTACAGATTACGAAATGAACTCCTTCGTACTTTATTATTCTTTTAATTTCCTTTTCATGTTTAAGAGCTTTATCTATGTGGAATTTATCCTGGTATAAGGGACTTTTTTCTTTCTCAAATGAGTAGTTGGTTGTCGTACACTATTTATTAAGTAGTCCATTTTGCCCACTTATTTAACATGCCACTGTTAATATATTTAATTTATATATATCATTGTATTTACTTCTGGATTCTCACAGTTGTTCTATCAGTTTGTATTTCTCTTAATGCACCAATCTTAATTTCTTCTTATTATAGACCCACTTAGTGTTTTATTATTCACTAGGAATCATCTTACCCCGTTATGCATCAATTTCAGAGTATTCCTGGCTGTTGAATATATTTTCCACATAAATTTTAGAATTTTAATGACTTTTATAATTTCTCTTTAGTCATGTTTATGCTAATATTCTCCTAACAAGATTTGCGTGCGTGTGTGTGTGTGTGCACGCGCACACGCGTGCGCTTAGTTGTGTCCAATGCTTTGTGACCCTGTGAACTATGGCCCACGAGGCTCCTCCATCCATGGAATTTCCCAGGCAAGAATACTGGAGTGGGTTGCCATTTCCTTCTCCAGAAGATCTTCCCAACCCAGGGATCAAACCCATGCCTCTTGAGTCTCCTGCATTGGCAGGCAGATTCTTTACCACTAATACCACCTGGGCACAACCATTCTAAATTTAGCTCATTTGGGAAACTTTTTAATTATGAATTTAAATTTAAAAGTTAATATCTTAAAATTTCTGATAGCATTTGAAATTTGCCTACCTTTAGTTATATAAGAAAAGTTATTACCTCAAACTGAAAATGTCACTGTTTGTCACTGTTTCCTAAACACAGAATATGTGAGACATTTTTGCTTGATTTATTTCCAAGTAATCATCTAATAATATAGTCTCTTTAATCCTTTTGCTTCTTTGCAGTTTCATTCTACTTCAGAAGTTTATAATATTCTACTTGGGACATTAAAACAGCTATTTCGGTGTTTTTTTTTTGTTTGTTTGTTTTTTTTTGCCTTTAGTTTTTCCTCTCCAATCTATTCTGCATAATCTTACTATCTTAATATCTTAAAATACATATTTACCAAGTAAGGTTATTTTTTAAGAGTCTTCAATGGCTCTTGTTGCTAGAAAAAAATGTCCTAAATCCCCAAATTACTGAAAGTCATCTTATTAGGGCTCACAGTAATAGAATTTTGCCATGTATTTCTTTGATAGTCTGCTTTCTATTTTCATGTGGATAAAGTTCAGAATCTCTTGGGAAATGGATGGTCTGTGCCTCCTCACACAATATAGTTGTGTGATACTAGTTCTTGCAACTAAACTTTTTGATAAGAAAGCTTAATTAAACATCACAGATTATTCTACATAATGGGCACTCAATAAATAAATGTTAAATGAATAAACAAGGCTGTATTCTCCAGGAAAATCCTTAACTTTATGATTAACACACTCTATGGCCTGAACTAAGCCTAGGTTCATAAATTTAATATATGCTGTTTAGGCTGCTTTACACTTAAAGTAGTATAAGGCAGCACGTAATGACTTAAATGTAACTATCAAATGTGTATTAGAAAGCCAGATGTAGGTCAGCCACAGGGTAGATTAACTGAAGGTCTATATTAGTTAGACTATATCTGCTATTGCAATAAAGACCAAATCACCTCACCTGTTTCACTTCTATTTCTTAACATTTGCAGAGATGGCTCAGGGCTGGTATGTTATCCAGAGCCCAGTCTCCTAACAATTTTCCTGTGCCATCCTCTTGTGTTCTGAGACGCCTGCTCCAGGCCTCACTCACCGTCATGGATTCATTGCAGGAAGAAGGACAGGAGGGCAAAACAAGACACCTGTCCCCTAAAGTACAAAGAGCTGGAGAATGGTATCTTTACTTCTTACAGCAATGCATTTCATTGCTATAGGAGAAGGGGGCTTCCCAGGTGGCACTAGCGTAAAGAACCTGTCTGCCAATACAGGAGGGATAAGAGATGCAGGTTCAATCCCTGGATTGGGAAGATCCCCTGAAGAAGAGAATGGCAACCCACTGGAGTATTCTTGCCTGGAGAATCCCATGGACAGAGGAGCCTGAGGCTCCTCTGTCCATGGGGTCACAAAGAGTCGGACTTAGCACGCACTCACGCATGCACATAGGAGAAGGGGATCATAGATTTGGGGAACAATACGCAACATGTTGTTGACTTCATTGAGAAGACTGGTTCTTTACGTTTTGTTTCCTGGAGACTAGGAGAGTCTCCCTTCCAAAAGTGTACTGCCATGAGAAGGAGAGAAGATACCTGAAAATATCAGGGTGATGATAGGAAGGAAGAAAGGGGAAAGGGCTTGGCCAGACATGCACACTTTCTGCTGTAACCCTCCCTCCTGAAGGCAGACTTTCCTCTCTAGCCAAATTTGACAATTCATTATTTCATATCCACATTTAGTACTGTCATACTTGTCCAGGCCGCTGAGTTCCCTCCATGTGGAAAGGTGCTCCTCCACTTTCCAGACTAAGCTTAGTCTATATTTCTTTTCAAGAAGTGAACTTTTCCATAAAACCTCAGTATACTCATATAATAGTAATATATCACCTTAATCCTGTAGCAAAGCCTTTAATATTAAGCATAGAGAGACCTGACTTGCTAATTACATTTTTTAAAAGCGAGTACAATTTCTTGAGGACAAAATTGCTTTATTCTTTGCTTCTCCATAGTTTGTTTTAGAGTGACTGGAGCAGGTTCTGATTATAAAGAGCTTACTGTTGTACATTCAGGTTAAACAGAATGTTCCAGCATCTGGAAACAGGTGAAGGAACTAATGATCTTGCATCTCCCTCTCCTCCTATGAGCCTATAATGTCTTAAAAGATGTTATATTCATAAAATTATGGGGAACATATTTTAAAATTATATTTCAAAATAAACTCACATTTATTATAATAGAAATTATTCTTAAGGTATTTATGTTGTAAGGCTAAAATTAATGATTTATATGGTTAGTGGGAAAATGTACAATTTTTAGACAGATATGAACTGAAGATACCTGATAATTTTTAATGGAATTTTCAGACAGAGGAGAAGGAAATGGCAACCCACTCCAGTATCCTTGCCTGGAAAATCTCATGGACAGAGGAGCCTGGTGGGCTGCAGTTCATGGGGTCTCAAAGAGTCGGGCACGACTGATTGACTAACACTTTCTTTAGGCATAATTTCTAATTTATGAAGCAGAGTAAATATTTCCACATTTGTGTGTGAGTGAGTGCTCAGTTGTTTCAGTCGTGTCCGACTCTTTGCGACCCGATGGAATGTAAGACCCCAGGCTCCTCTGTCCATGGGGTTTCTCCAGGCAGAGTACTGAGTGGGTTGCCATGCCCTCCTCCATGGGATCTTCCTGACCCAGGCATTGAACTTGTGTCTCTTGAGTCTCCTGCATTGGCAGACTGGTTCTTTACCACTAGTACCACCTGGGAAGCCCATGTCTATATTTAAATATTTCTATAAATAAATGCTTGTTGAAGGAGCACCATCAATATAAAATCAGCTTTGCTGGTTATGCAACTATAAAACTAAGTTATGTAGTAATGGAATACTAAATTAGTTCCTAAAATTATGTATACTTCTCTATATAATTTCAGTTTGAACAGAATAAATATGAGGCAGTAATATATACTCCACAGAGAGTATGCCTTCAAATAAAATTAAAATCTAACTAGAGTGAGAATAAAAGTACTAAAATATTTTTGAGATCAATATTGAAGGAAATGCAGAAGAAAACCCTGCCATGATAGTGGAAATAGCTCGGAGAGCCAGGAGTATTAAAAACAGCACTTAAGAAACTAAAGTTTCAAAATGAATTTCTTGTCTTGATAAACAGAAGTAAAATTGGGAACTGACTGATGCGAAAAATAATAAATTCAGGAGTTCATTTATGCTAAGATGGCAGTTTATAAATCACTTTAAATAATTTTTCAATAGTTCACAAAATACTGTATAAGTAACCTGAATTTTTTTTTTCCTGAAGTTTAGAACACGGCAGATGTAATGTCTAGGTATAAAATTTGTGCAATCTGAAAGCAGGTTAAGTATCTTAGTATTGGCCTCTGTGCAAGTACAAAGTAGCCTGAGAACCTCAGCTGACTCTGAATTTGAAAGCAGGGAATTTCATTTTAAGGTGAAATGAAACTGCCTTTACTGTGTTTAGTTCCTATGAATTACATGAGGTCTATAGTCAGATTCTGAAATCCTTAAACCTACTAACTGAGATTAGGAGATGATTATGTTGTCACTCCTAATGCACCATACAAAAATGGTAGGAGAGCCTATGAGAAAAGTACAGTCTTAGGATAAATGGCCGCGTAGATCAAATTTACCCTTTCCACATGCTGTCTTCTCTCTGTTTCCTCTGTCCTCGGGCCGTTTCTTCTCCTGGTGTCTTCCTTCTTTGAGATCCTACTGTAGCAAACTAGAAATCCCTGGAGGCTTGTAATTAAAACCATGACCTCTGACCAGCTGCATGAATTGTAAGGATAATGCAAAACTTTTATTTTAATTTTATTTAAAACTATTTTATGAGCAGGAGGCATAAATAGACATTTCTCTAAAGAAAAAATAGGTGGCCAAAAAGAGAAGATGCTCAACAGTAGCACCTTAAATATGACACAAGTGAACTTATCTATGAAGCAGAAACAGAGTCACCAGTAGAGAGAATAAGCTTGTGACTGCCAAGGGGAAAGGAGGTGGGGAGGGATGGACTGGGAGTTTGGGATCAGCAGATGCAACTCACATATTCAAAGGATTAACAACAAGTTCATACTCTATAGCAGAGGGAATATATCCAGTATCCTGTGATACATCATAATGGAGAAGAATATAAAAAAAGTATGTATGGATGTGAGAGCTGGACCATAAAGAAAGCTGAGTGCTGAAGAATTGATGCTTTCGAGCTGTGGTAGTGGAGAAGACTCTTGACAGTCTCGTGGACTGCAAGGAGATCCAACCAGTCCATCCTAAAAGGAGATCAGCCCTGGGTGTTCATTGGAAGGACGGATGCTGAAGCTGAAGCTCCAATACTTTGGCCACCTGATGCAAAGAGTTGATTCATTGGAAAACACCCTGATGCTGGGAAAGATTGAAGGTGGGAAGAGAAGGGGACGACAGAGGATAAGATGGTTGGATGGCATCATTGACTCAGTGGACATGAGTCTGAGCTAACTCCAGGAGACAGTGAAGGACAGGGAGGACTGGCAGGCTGCAGTCTATGGAATCTCAAAGAGGCACACACGACTGGGTGACTGAACAACAACAATAACTGGATAACTTTGCTATAGTGTAGAAATTAATACAGCATTGTAAATGAAGTATATTTCAATAAAATAAATTTTGAAGTATAAACACAGCTATTTTTACTTTGTAGAGAATAAAATAACACACCTTCAGAATGCTTTGAAGGCTACCAGTGCACTCAGTTATGCTGTCAGATGAACATTTTTTTAGATTTGAAGCAAAATTTCTTCCACCATCCCTGTTTAAATAGTATCCATAGACTACAAAGTGAGCTGCTACAAACACATCTGGTACGATTTGCAGTTTCTTTTATTTTTGAACACCAATTTTCGCAATGCTTTACAATTAAAATCAAGCGTAGAAATAAGAGAGATACTCAGGGTAAACTAAACTGCACCTGTCATGCATAACCCTGGACAGAGTTCTTGCATCCATCCAAACAGCACCGCTGTTCATATTGACTGACTTTATGTTGAGTGTGTGTTATATATTTGAACTTCCAAAACATAGCTTGTGGGTTCTAAGGCATTTTGGAAAGAATTGGCACAACTGAAAGGAGGGTTCTGCCTGAAAGACTCGCTGATTCTGGGTGTACAAGATGAAGCACAAGCGTGGTGTCGTGGAGCGGGTGTCCTGAGCCCCAAGTCCGAGAAGATCCTGATGTCTGCCCTCAAAAGGCAGGGCCACGCCGGCCGAGGGGAGGCAGCCGAGCCAGGGGAGGCCAAGGGGCCGGATCCTGCCCAGCCCGTGGCCCTCATCCTGTCTTTCAAGTGCAAGTCTTGGACATCCATGAGTGCGTGGTGCTGTCTGCCTAAGTGCCTGCCAGCCACCGCAGGCCTGGCCAGACCTCTGGGCCAGATGTTCCTCCACCTCTGGGCTCTCCCTGGAGCCCCTGCGCAAGAAGGGAGCCCCTCACCTCCAGTCAGAGCCCCTGTGTAACAAGGATCAGGGTCTCCCAGGCTGCCCGGTTGGCGGCCCAGCGCTTGCCAGCTGCAAATAACCTCGGGACAGAGTTAACTGAATGCAGCCTCTTCTCCTGGAGCCCCTTGATCACAGCAAATTGACAGCTGTCAGCTTCTCCCCCGTATGTTCCTCATCCTGGTCAAGTAGCTCTCAAGTTGTGGCAGCAGAGTCATTTTGATTCATTTTTGACGCAAATCAAACTTTCAAGTTAGGACATGCTCTGAAACAAATTATACATTTCCTGTGACCTACTAAAATAATTAGTTCACTAGAGCAAGAGTCTGGATGTAAGACTATAATCGTAGATAGGAAAATCGATATCACTTGTAGTGAAAGAGATGTTTTCTCTGAGATTATTTCAGTTCTTTGGTGTAAATTCCTAACATTGAGTTCATCCATTCTTTCAGCCTGTTAATAGGCATTTACTGAATGGCCTACACACCTTGTCATGCTAAGAAACAAAAGATCAGAATCCCTCACTGAAGAATCTCACAGTTTAGAAGAGATGGATGCTCAAACAAATGATAGCTAAACAATGTGATAATGGTATATTGTGCCAGTGTGTGCATCATTGATTTAGCTGTGTTCTACCCTTTGAGACCCTATGGGCTGTAGCCTACCAGGTTCCTCTGTCCATGAGATTCTCTAGGCGAGAATACTGGCGTGGGTTGTCATGCCCTCCTCCAGGAGATCTTCCCAACCCAGGGATGAAACCTACATCTCTTAAGTCTACCTGTTTTGGCAGGTGGGCTCTTTACCGCTAGTGACCACCTGTGAAGCCCAATGGTATATTGGACATAAATAGATGGTTCCATAAGAATGTGAGAGAACACATAAATAATTAGGAATGGGGAACCTAGGTTAATTCATATTTTATTTTGCTTGGTAACTGGTCCTAACATTTTTTTTAATATAGTGATAAAAATTATGGTTTGAAATATATTATATTTGAATCAGCTTGATATAGAAATAAAACATTTATCATCATTAACTATTAAAATGCTAGTAATCAACATAGGGATAATGTCAATTTAAAAATATAAATTTTAAGAAACAAACATTAATAAAATTAAATTTTTATTTGAATAAAATATCTTTTTTAAAGAAATTCTTAATACTGAATTTTAGAAATATTCAGCTAATCTCACTTGACTATTACATGGTTCTTGTGTGTGTGTGTAAGTGCACACCAATCTTTTTATTTTAATCATTTTGATGTAAATTTTCTCATTTGTATGTTATTTAGAGCGCATTTAGATTCCCACAAGGTTTTCCTTTGAGACACAGTACACTCTGTACTACTTCCCCCTGAATTAATTGATATAATGAGCTGATGTAAATTACTTTCACTATTAGCCTGAGCTATTATTAAACATAACAATTTAGAAGGTAAACATCCCACACAAAGGCATTTAAGTACTGAAATCCCAAATTAAGTATCAAGGATGATTTTTAGCTTTATGTAATGTTGCGGTGTCTGTATCATTGCTTCCTCCCGTGGTCTGGAGAATCAGGACTATTTGCCTTCTGCTGAGGTCGATGCTTGTGCACCTGTAGAGGGAAGTTGCTATGGCAATAGACCTGAACAACCCTAGAGCACCCACCCACTGATCATGGTTCTGCCTCCTCCTTGCTGCTTTCTTGAGTCCTCTGCTGGGAACAGTTTTCAACATTTTAATTATAAAAAATGTAAGTCCTCTTTTAAGGCACAAGTGAAATGCTGCTAACTTTATTAGACCCTTTATTTATATTTTACCCATAACTACTCTAGTCTCCACATTGATGTAACATTTCATATGCTTTGATGACACATCAAATTCATCTTGTTATTGCATTTCGCATCAATCTTATCTCCCACCTCCATGTAAGTTATAGGGTCTTTGGAGAAGAAACACCTTTGGAGCCTGAATAATACCCAGTCCAAATTCAGATGGAATATAAGTGCCTATTGAATGTAGAGTGAATTTTCCATCCCACCTCCTAAAAGTCCATCATTATCCTCTTCCAATGCTGTATTTTCCTCTTCATAATGTTCTTCCCCTCATTTTCTTTCCTTACAGTCTGTCTATTCATTGAGGCTCCACTAGAAACACTTTATTGTAAGCTAGATCCCTCATGTGAAACTCCATAGTGCATTACTTGTCCCTACCTCATGCCACTTTTTATTTCCACCTCCTATTATGATTTTTGTGGATGCAGTGTTTTACTTTTCTAGGCTTAAGCTCTTGAAAGGCAGCAAATAGAATCTTATTTACCTTCTGTTTCCCACAGTGCTCAATAATTGTTTGTTGCCTGATGAAAGATTTGTAAAGAGTTAGAGGGAAACAGCATTTCATGACAAATTGGGCTATGCCCTGCTAGGGTAGTTTTAGGCATGGCTGATGGTAAATTAAGAACAGGGAATGGAGAATAGAATCTCTGAAGTCAGTCCTATTCTAGTTTACAGCAAGACACTGCCAGGGTTTATGATTATTGATGTGTGAAGGGTGTTTGTCTATCAGTCAACCTGTGACCCACTATTATGGGTTCTGCCTTTTTAATATGGGTGGACTTTTCTGCTTTAGATAGTTTCCCATTCAAATCTAGAAATTTTTTGTGAATGCTAATACATAAGAAGAAAATAATTTGTGCTATTGAAACAGTTTTCCAGAACAGATTCCAACTTAACTATGTCTAGGATACAAGCAAAGGATAAAATCGTGCCCCACAAGCTGTGGTTTAGATATTCATAGCTTCTGCTTGTTGGCCCTCTATTTCTTGCTTATTAATTACCTACTTTATGAACATTATCTCCTAACCTCAAAACTATTTATCAGGTAGGTATAATTACTCTATTTTTTCAAATGAGAATATTAAAGCTTAGAAAGGTTAAATTACATTACCACAATTGGCCATCAAGGAAATACAAAACAAAGATTTGAATACAAACTTGTATTTTCCCCCTATATTACACTTGCTACCTTGTTACATAGATGGTTTTTCTTAGCCAAAAGGGCATAGAAGAAGGGGTAAGGAAGACTTAGAAATCTTTTCTTATAAGGCTAGTCCATTCTATTTGTTATGACCATTTCAGAAACTCAAATTGCTCTTACAAAAAACACACAAAAAACAAAAGCCTTTCTGACTTGGTACTATTGGCTTTGATAAAGGATAGTACAGAAAACAAGATGGCTTATGTTCTGTCTCTCACAGGGAGGAAATTTAACTAGTGTCTTTGTCTTTGTACAAAAGAAAATAAAATGAATCTGTGATATGCAAATGAATCTCTCAACTGTTTGTTAATTTCTACTGTTTACTCAAAAATGGGAAACACCAAGCCTGTGATACATCATCTTTTGTGTGTTTGACACCTTCCATCATGAATCATATTAATCTGCTTAAACTAACAAGGATTAACTGCCTTGTTAAGGCAACCTGGCATTGAAATGATATATTGCCCAGACAGCTTGGAATTTGGCCACTCATAAATCTCATTTGCTCGCTGGTTTATTTCTGTTTGTCTCTTTCTCTGACAGATGTGTGCCCAATCACTGTGAGCATGGTGGGAAGTGCTCTCAAACGTGGGACAGCTTCAAATGCACTTGCGATGAGACTGGATACAGTGGGGCCACCTGCCACAACTGTGAGTGCCAATTTATCTCACTTTAAACGTGTAATTGCATGAGAATCCCAGGTCTTCAGCTACGATTTTAAGCCCAGCAACCTGAATAATCCACATAGTCAATCACTTGATTGTGAAGCACCCAGATTTTATTGCTGCTTTTCTGGAA
The DNA here is from genome assembly GCF_019320065.1 of Cervus canadensis. Classification (NCBI taxonomy): domain Eukaryota; kingdom Metazoa; phylum Chordata; class Mammalia; order Artiodactyla; family Cervidae; genus Cervus; species Cervus canadensis. Next base: position 105,966,301 of record NC_057388.1, read on the forward strand.
TAGTATTCAAGTTGTCAAAATATATTCTCTCAAGCCTAATGACTCAAAAAGAAGTACCAACCTTTCCCATGTTCTGTAAACACACAGTTGAGATGGGAATGCTGATCTTGTATGTGCCTCTATGTGTCTAAGTCATGTCTTTTCTAGATAGATTGGAAAATTGTGTTATTGTGATGTCTCTGACTGGATTCTCATTTATCAGTTCATCAGAGAGGCAGAGTGTAATTTAAACATTTAGTTTCTGGACAGTAGTGTCTCCTGCTCTTTTACAACGTTTGGCCACTCTTTTTAGATCATAAAAATGAGCCAGAAAGTGGAATTAAGTCCATTGGAGTTGCATATGTAAAATAAAAACAAAAGACTGTAATTTTTTTAAATATCGAAAACTAAAAAGTAGCATGCAAAAATGACTTTTAAAACATAAATATGCCTTGTTTTACATAACAGCTTTACCCTGAAAAGTTAAATAATTTTTTTATTTTTGCAATTAAAATATTAAGATAAATATTAACTTCATAATTGTAATATCAATTTTTCAATAATGCATAGCTGCTTGCTAAGCACTTTTGAAGACAGATTTGCCATAAAACATATACGTGAAAGGTCATCTGTTATGTAGTATATGTGTGTGTGTGTGTGTGTGTGTGTGTGTGTGTGTGTGTGTGTGTGTAAGAGGGAGTGAGGAAAGAGATTGAGTCTTCTTCAATCCTTTCTCCATATGAAACCTAATATCTAAATCCTCTAATTACAGAGAATGCTTTCTCTTTATTTCACTTTTAGAAAACAATAGCAAGCAAAATATTACTAGAGTTCTGGTGACAGTAAAAACTCAAAAGTGTTCTCTGATCCTCTTCATATCATTATTTGTAGTAATGCTCAGTTCAGTTCAGTCACTCAATGTTAATGTACAATCAGACATTGTGTTCAGTGTATATTTTAATACCTCAACTAAGAAAAAAAATCTGTAATTTATTTTACTGCACTTATTAATTTGTTTATGAGGATATTTTAAAAAAAGAGACAAAAAAAGAACCCTTAGAAAAATTAACATTGATAGGAAGATATACAAGAGAAGTGAGACACTTAGTAGATTCATTTTCTAAAAGGGATTTATGTATAGGTATGTAAAAATATTTCAATGAATAAAGAAAAAAATGATTGAAATTAAAATTAATTAGAATAAAGGACTTATAACTAAAATTATACCCTTTCAGTCACATCAAAATGTTAACTTTCAGCCTATGACATTCATTGTATATCTGATGATGAAATAAGTAATTTTGATGAAACCGAGTACTTTCACTCCACCAGTAGAATGTGTGCAATGTGTTACATGTGCTATAAATACCACCTTTAACTACTACAACCTTGTTTGTTAAAAATGGAAATTCTAACTAAAGAAAATTGGTGGTGGTTACAAGTGCTTCTGATCTCAGTGACCACTTTGCTATTTAATGTAAAAGCAAATAACTTTTTATAGCTGCTTATTTCCTTGAATACACAATAAAGACACTTAAAATGTTAATTTTTAAAGAAAATTTAGATACATGACTGGTTGAATAGTTGAGTTTTTTTTCTTTCTTTCTTTTTTTTTTTTTTTTTTTGAGTTAACAACTCCAAATATTAGAAATGTCCTAAGAGCATTTCATTTGGCTCTCCTGGGAAGTTATAAATGTAAAAAGGGAGGGAATTCCCAGGAGCTGAACGGGTTTGATCCCCCATCAGGGAGCTAAGATGCTCTGCTTGCCAGGCGGTGCGGCCAAGAAATAAAATGTGGGCAATGGATTCTAAAATGTAAGCAGAAGTATCTGTAAAGCTTCCTGTTCCTTGTAAATGTTAGTACTGATGTTATCAAATAAGCACAGTCCTCTGGCCTGCGTCTCCATCTTCCGTCTGTGGCTGTTGTTTCTCCGCCTTGCTCACCCTACGTGTGGACACCTTCCCCGCAGATGCTGAGCGCCTTGTTCAGGCTTGCCCTTATAGCAGGATATCACAGCACAAGGATTTTACCCACTACAAGTCTTTAATTTCTTCAGCCATCCCTACCCCAGGAAAGTTCTCATGGATCATCTTGTCCGCTGCTGGTCTGTATCGGTGCCCTGGGGCCTTGCTCTCATCTCTTCTTCAAGCCCCAAGCCTCCTGTCCCTGAGGTTGTCCTGAGAAAGGCAAACATTTGAATAAGCCGTGCAGTTTAGACCTCTGAAATCTGTCTTTCCCATTCAGAGGAACTCAGGGCTCTACCAAAATATAAAAAATAATATAAATAAAAGAGGGAATTATCTCTTCCCTGCCGCTCATTCTACTCATCTCTGATTTAATTTTTATATCTACGAAAGTAGAATCATTCATGTTTAACAATTTCCTGATCGCTTGTTGTCTTCCCCAAATAAGGTGAAAATGTTGAAACTCGTGTGTGCATAAACAGAGGCTGGAAGACCATCCTGCATAATTCAAGAAAGGACAGATAGAATACAATTTTGTTATGAAAAATATATCTTGTAGCTTATAGAATGGACCGTGCTGCCAAATAAGCTAAAAGACTTGATATATCTCTTGGTTACTCTCATGGACTAGTTAAAAATTGGGAGGGTATGACTCCACACATAATACTATGAAAATTATAAAATATATGTCCTTCAGTTTGATACAGAATGAATAATTTGGAATTCTTACATGGTCGATGACCACCCTGGCTTCTAATGATGGCCGTGAGGTTACCATGCTGGGTGCCTTTGTAGGAAGTCATTTCACTTCTCTTGGACATTCTTAGCTCCTCTGTCAACTGAATGGCTCCTGAGGTCTCTGACAGTTCTGTGAGTCAAAGACCTGAGATTTCCAGGTGCCGATTCTGTGGTTTTGAATTCTGTTAGCGTTATTAAACTTTTCCCTCATTATATCTGGTGAAAGACCTTTTGAAAAGGAGCTGTGGCTGCCTATGTATGGCTGAGTCTCTTCACTCTCCACCTGAAACTATCACAACATTGTTAGTTAGTAGGCCACACCCCAGTACAAAACAAAATGTTAAAAAAAAAAAAAAGAAAGAAAGAAAAGGAGCTATGGACATTTTTAAATAGTACTAGTTTGAAAAGGTGAAAAACAGCTAACCAAAGTCTGAAGTTTAGTAAATCTAAGTGTTTAGGAGAGCATCAGACATTACAGTTAGGTTACCATTTAACACGTTTTCTACCCTGGCCAAGGCTGGGCTTGGGATGAGAAAGCTCTTTTTTGGGTAACCCCTGGTTGCCAGGGGGCTGAAGTCCAGGATAAAGCCTCAAAACCCTTCTTTGACAGGTCACACTGCCTGAGTTTGAACTTGGATCAACTTGCTTGCAACCACGACCACTGAAACCCTCTGAGCTTCAGTTTTCTTTTTTGTGAATTGAGGTTAGTGGCACAACCATCTCATTAGGCCGTTGTGAGACTGAATGGGATAATTTGTGGAGAACAATGAGAAGGGCCGTAGCGCACATTGTTGTTGTTTAGTCACTAAGTCATGTCCACTCTGTGACCCCGTGGACTGTCTCCCGCCAGGCTCCTCTGTCCATGGGATTCTCCAGGCAGGAATGCTGGAGTGGGGGTTCCATTTCCTTCTCCAGGGGATCTTCCCAACCCAGGGATCGAACCTGGATCTCCTGCATTGGCAGGTGGATTTTTACCACTGAGCCACCAGGGAAACCCTTTAGCACATGTTAGTTCTCAATAAATTATTGCCATTTCATCCCCTTGGAACAATCATCCCTTTGCTCTGAATTTCTATACTAGTAATTGTCACACAATCTGTCACGTAATTTCTTGCTGCTATTCACTGTTTGCTATTGTTTCCATGGCAGATTTGGGCTTGCAGTGAATGATTAGTTTCCAGGTTTGTTTGTTTTTTTCCAGAAGAATTGAATGACATTAAAAGTTATTTGCTATGTCCTAGACCTGTATCTGTTTATTTATTGCTTATATATGGAGGAATTAATTTTTAAATAAATTCTATATGGGGCTCACAGGATTGTCATTTACAAACCACTCCCTGGAGGAGTCAGGGTGTCATAATCTGAGTGAGGAAATCTCACAGGGAAGCCACAGATGGCAAGAAAGTGAGAAGAATTTTTTTTCTTTTTCCTGTCCCCAAACTAAAGACGCTAGTTTATGACAAAATGCAGATGTGTTGTTGCAGTTTCATGCGTGCTAAGTCACTCCAGTCGGGTCCAACTGTTTGCAACCCTGTGGACTGTAGCCCGCCTGGCTCCTCTGTCCTTGGGATTCTCCCGGCAAGAATACTGGAATGGGTTGCCATGCCCTCCTCCAGGGAATCTTCCTGACCCAGGGATCGAACACACCTCTCTTATGTCTCCTGCATTGGCAGGCATGTTCTTTACGACTAGTGTGATCTCCTATGCAGGCATTCCATTCTCAGTAAATCTCTAAGCTCTAAGTAGTAGCGTATCAAATCGTAAAATCATGATGCAAAGAGTAGACTGATCATATTAGATATTCTTAGTTTATTTGCTTATGTTGACTTATTCCTCTTTTGCTCCCTCAAAAGTGTATGAATTTGTCTTTATTTTGAGCAAAACTACATGATTATATTTACAGTCTTTTTCTCCTAGTGATGCCAGATAGATTGCCCTTTTCAGTCTCCAAGCTTACGTTCTGATATATCAAATGCTTTTTATGATCTAATTATCATCCCATTTTTTCACATGTGTTCTTTACATTTCATATTTATGGCTCTAGTTTGCATAAATTAACTCAGAAACCTATTCCTTATCTCAGGGCTTAGCAGATAATTTTTCTCATGCTGCTGAAGTTTCAGTCATTCTTACATACACAATTAGTCCCCTATAGGGAACTGCCCTAAAAACTCCCAGAATATCCTCAATAATATGAAAACCTGTGACTATTTTCACAACTACAAGAGGATATTTGACAAATACAAGCAATGTTTTGGGGTGGAACTCTGCGAGAATTGCTACATGCCAGACCTTCATTCTGAGAGGAAATATTTTTCCAGATATCTTTTTATTAAAGGGAAGACTTTCATCTTGCCCAGATGGATAGACATGGCTGTTTCCAGAGGAAGTAAAAGCAGGCAAACTAATGGTCTATGGGGATCTCTTCCAATTCTGAAATTGCGTGATTTCTGAGTTCTGAAATACTAAAAAGAAAGAGGTATTGGTGTTGCCACAGAAATGCAAAAGTAAATTATTCCATAGCCAATTTTAGAAGGAAAACTGAAATTTATAAAGAAACTATTCTAGGACTTCCCTGGCGGTGCAGCGGATAAGAACCCACCTGCCAGTGCAGAGGACACGGGTTTCCTAGTCCAGGAAGATTCCAGACACCTCGGAGCAACTAGGTTTGTGCGTCACAAATACTGAGGCCATGCACTCTAAGGGTCCTTGCTCTACAATGAGAGAAGCCCCTGCAACAAGAAGCCCACACACTGCAACAAAGAGTAGCCCTTGCTCACTGGAACTAGAGAAAACCCAAGCACAGGAATGAAGACTCAGCACAGGCTCCTCCTGGGAAAACAAATGAATAAAATAAATTAATTTTTAAAAGTAAATTATTCTACATGCTCCATTCTGGAGCTATGACTCTGGGTCTATAAATTTGTAAACCATGAATTACACTGCACCTTATTACTGCACACATAAAAAGTGAAGTGGTTTTCAGTAGCTCACATCATGTTATGTATAATCCATTATGTCCATAAGTAACTTAATTCAAAGTGTAACTTTTTAAAAAGAAATTGTTCCTACCTGCCGAAAGTCACACTAACCTAGGGCATAAAGTCCTAGACTTGTTGGCACAAGAATAGTTGATCCCACCATCCATTTGGAACTACCACAAATTTAGACACCAATGAAGACAATTTGGAATTTGAATTTTGCTACCAAAAAAAAACAAAAAAACGCTGGCAGTCATTGGGTGGATTAATCGCCTTGTGGAACTGGAATCCATCCTTCAGCTGTAAGTTCAGTTGGCTTACAAGGCAGAGTAAAAAAGTTTGCTTAAAGCTCAACATTGACAAAACTAAGATCATGGCATCCGGTCCCATCACTTCATGGCAAATAGATGGGGAAACAGTGGCTGACTTTATTTTTCTGGGCTCCAAAATCACTGCAGATGGTGATTACAGCCATGAAATTAAAAGATGCTTACTCCTTGGAAGGAAAGTTATGACCAACCTAGACAGCATATTAAAAAGCAGAGACATTACTTTGCCAACAAAGGTCCATCTAGTCAAGGCTATGGTTTTTCCAGTAGTCATGTATGGATGTGAGAGTTGGACTGTGAGGAAAACTGAGTGCAGAAGAATTGATGCTTTTGAACTGTGGTGTTGGAGAAGACTCTTGAGAGTCCCTTGGACTGCAAGGAGATCCAACCAGTCTATCCTAAAGGAGATCAGTCCTGGGTGTTCATTGGAAGGACTGATGCTGAAGCTGAAATTCCAATACTTTGGCCACCTGATGCAAAGAGCTGACTCATTGGAAAAGATCCTGATGCTGGGAAAGATTGAAGGCAGGAGGATAAGGGGACGACAGAGGATGAAATGGTTGGATGGCATCACCAACTCAGTGGACATGGGTTTGGGTGGACTCTGGGAATTGGTGATGGACAGGGAGGCCTGGCGTGCTGCAGTCCATGGGGTCGCAAAGAGTCGGACACGACTGAGCGACTGAACTGAACTGAACTAAACTGAACTCAGTGTGACTGTGTCTTTAACCTGGATTGTGGGCTGTGCTTTTCCTCCCTGTCCCCCCGCTGGTCCCACTGGCCTCCTTCCAGTTTTCCATACGTGCCTTGTATCCTTGCACTTTTCCCTCTCCCCTCCCACTACCACAACCGCTGGTCTTTTGCACTTCCTCTCTCTGCTTTGCTTGGTATATTCCTAGTCATCCTTGATATCTCAGGTCAGTAGTCACCTTCTTAGGGAAGCTTTCCATGAAACTGTAATTAGGCCAAATCCTCTTATTTCAAGGATATAGCTCTTTCTCTTACTATTAGTGATGGCTGTGGTTTTGCATTTATTATTTGTCATTCTTTGATAATGTCTGTCTTCTCCACTGGGCTGTACCACCTGAGAATAGGTAGTGCCAGGTTCTGTCTATGATTTTATCCCTAGAGCCCAGCCAGCCTGTAATATGTGCTAAGTATTTTAAGGTTAACCAATTATTTTTGAGGCTGTCCAAATAAGTTATTTGTAATGGGCATTGCTGATTTTTTTTAAATGCCAATTATATCCAAATATTGTGCACATTTAATAAACACCAGATTTTAAACTGTAAAAAAAAAAAATGTGCCCAATGAAAGTCCACTGAATCCAGGAGTGAATAAATGGCAGAGAACGCAAGAAGCATCAAGAGCTTTTTAAAATCAATGTCTTTTATCCAAATTTATGAAGCTTGTAAAGCTATGAAGAGAAGGTAAAGCAAAAGGAAAAAGAAAAGAAAAAAAAAAACAGAGAAAGGAGCATAGAGAATAAAAGATGCGCTAATTAAAAGCAGGGGACTTCCCTTGTAGCTCACTTGGTAAAGAATGTGTCTGAAATTCAGACGATCTGAGTTCAATTCCTGGTTGGGGAAGATCCCCTGGAGAAGGAAATGGAACCCACTCCAGTCTTCTTGCCTGAAGCATTCCATGGACAGAGGAGCCTGTTACCCTCTCACTTTGGTTAAGGAGGCCCCTAGATCCTGCGGAGGCATGGGTCAGCAGTGACCTTCCATGGCGACAAGGGCTCTGGCTGCAGCAGACCTGGGAGTCACAGCGTGTGGTATAAGCCCTCTTGGAGGATGTCACCATTAGTGCCTCTATAGAGCTGCCGAGCAGGCAGCCCATAAACTGGAGAACAATTATACCAAAGAAGATCTCACACTGTTGCAAAAGTTCTAGGGCCCACAACAGATTTCCCAACCTGGGGATCTGGCAAAAGAACTGAGAACCCCCAGGGAAACAGACTTTAGGAGGGTACAACGAAACCTTATGTGTACCATGACCCGGGAGAGAGGGTCAGTGAGAAGAGACTGAGCAGATTTGCCTGTGAGTGTCGGGGGGTCCCTGGCAGAGGTGAGGGTCAACAGTGGCCTGCCCCGGGGTCAGGGGCACTGACTACAGCAGTCCTGGGAGTTGCAGCATGCTGGCATAAGTCCTTTTGAAGGAGGTCGCTATTGTCACCATTATCCCTACCATAGTTTAACTTCAGGCCAAACTAGAGGGAGGAAACACAGCCTTACCCATCAGAAGAAAATGTGATTAAAGACTTAGTGAGCATAGCCCTGCCCAGCAGAGTAGAACAAGACTCAGTTTTACCCGCAGCCAATCTCTCCCATCAGGGAGCTTCCACAAGCCTCTTTTCCTCATCCATCAGAGGGCAGACAGAATGAAAACCACAATCAGAGAAAACTAACCAAACTGATCACTTGGATCACAACCTTGTCTAACTCAATGAAACTATGAGCCATGCCTTGTAGGGCCATTCAAGATGGACAGGTCATGGTGGAGAGTTCTGACAAACCGTGGTTCACTGGAAAAGGGAATGGCAAACCAGTTCAGTATTCTTACAGTGAGAGCCCCATGAATGGTATGAAAAGGCAAAGAGATATGACACCGGACAATGAACTCCCCAAGTCGGTAGGTGCCCAATATGCTACTGTAGAAGAGTGGAGAAATAGCTCCAGAAGGAATGAAGAGGCTAAACCGAAGCAAAAGCAGTACCAAGTTGTGGATGTGTCTGGTGGTGAAACTAAAATCCAGTGCTGTAAAGAACAATATTGCATAGGAACCTGGAATGTTAGGTCCCTGAATCAAGGTAAATTGGAAGTGGTCAAACTGGAGATGGCAAGAGTGAACACTGACGTCTTAGGAATCAGTGCAGTAAAATGGACTGACATGGGTGAATTTAACTCAGATGACCATTATATCTACTACTGTGGATCCCTTAGTGGATATTCTACTACTAAGAATCCCTTAGAAGAAATAGAGTAGCCCTCATAGTCAATGAAAGGGTCAGAAATGCAGTAGTTGGATGCAATCTCAAAAACAACAGAATGATCTCCATTCATTTCCAAGGCAAATCATTCAGTACCACAGTAATCCAAGTCTATGCGCCAAGCACTAATGCCGAAGAAGCAGAAGTTGAATGGTTCTATGATGACCTACAAGACCTTCTAGAACTAACACCCAAAAAAGATGTCCTTTTCATTATAGGGGACTGGAATGCAAAGTAGGAAGTTAAAAGATACCTGGAGTAACAGGCAAGTTTGGCCTTGGAGTATAAAACGAAACAGGACAAAGCCTAACAGAGTTTTGCCAAGAAACACGCTGGTCATAGCAAACACCCTCTTCCAAAACACGAGAAGACTACACATGGACATCACCAGATGGCCAACACCAAAATCAGATTGGTTATGTTCTTTGCAACCAAAGATGGAGAAGCTCCATATAGTCAGCCAAAACAAGACCAAGAGGTGACTGTGGCTCAGATCATGAACTCCTTGTTGCCAAATTCAGGTTTAAATGGAAGAAAGTGGGGGAAACCACTAGACTATTCAGGTATAACCTAAATCAAATCTCTTATGATTATACAGTGGAAGTGACAAATAGATTCAAGGGATTATATCTGATAGAGTACCTGACAAACTATGGATAGAGGTTCATGACATTGTACAGAGGCAGTAATCAAAACCATCCCAAGAAAAATTATGCAAAAAGGCAAAATGTTTGTCTGAGGAGACCTTATAAATAGCTGAGAAAAGAAGAGAAGCAAAAGGCAAAGGAGAAAAAGAAAGATATATCTGAATGCAGAGTTCCAAAGAATAGCAAGGAGAGATAAGAAATCCTTCCTAAGGGATCAGTGCAAAGAAATAGAGGAAAACAATAGAATGGAAAAGACTAGAGATCACTTTCAGAAAACTACAGATACCAAGGGAATGTTTCATGCAAAGATGGGCACAATAAAGGACAAAAATGGTATGGACCTAACAGAAGCAGAGGATAATAAGAGGAGATGGCAAGAATACATAGAACTATACAATAAAGATCTTCATGACCCAGATAACCACAATGGTGTCGTCAAACTCACCTAGAGCCAGACATCTTAGAGTGGGAAGTCAAGCAGGTCTTAGGAAGCATCACTATGAACAAAGCTAGTGGGGGTGATGGAATTCCAGTTGAGTTATTTCAAATCTTAAAAGATGATGCTGTGAAAGTGCTACACTCAATATGCCTGCAAATTTGGAAAAGTCAGCAGTGGCCACAGGACTGGAAAAGGTCAGTTTTCATTCCAATCCCAAAGAAAGGCAATGCCAAAGAATGTTCAAACTACTGCACAATTGCACTCACATGTTAGCAAAATAATGTTCAAAACTCTCCCAGCCAGGCTTCAACAGTACATGAACCAAGAACTTCCAGATGTTCAAGCTGGATTTAGAAAAGGCAGAAGAACGATAGATCAAATTGCCAACATCCATTGGATCGTAAAAAAAAAAAAAAAAAAACAACAAGAGAATTCCATAAAAACATGTAGTTCTGCTTTATTGACTATGCCATAGCCTTTGACTGTGTGGATCACAACAAACTGTGGAAAATTCTTAAAGAGATGGGAATACCAGACCACTTTACCTGCCTCCTGAGAAATCTGTATGCAGGTCAAGAAGCAACAGTTAGAACCGGACATGGAACAACAGACTGGTTCCAAATTGAAAAAAGAGTACATCAAGGCTGTATATTGTCACCCTGCTTATTTCACGTATATGCAGAGTACATCATGAGAAATGCCAGGCTGAATGAAGCACAGGCTGGAATCAAGATTGCCAGGAGAAATATCAGTAACTTCAGATATGCACATGACACTATCTTTATGCCAGAAGACGAGAGGAACTAAAGAGCCTCTTGAAGGTGAAAGAGGAGAGTAGATAATCTGGCTTAAACCTCAACATTTAAAAAACTAAGATCATGGCATCCGGTCCCATCACTTCATGGCAAAAGACACAATGGAAATCATGGCAGACTATTTTCTTAGGTTCCAAAATCACTGCAGACAGTGACTGCAGCCATGAAATTAAAACAATTGCTCCTTGGAACAAAAGCTATGATCAAGCTACACATCATATTAAAAAGCAGACACATTACTTTGCTGACAGTGGCCCTTTTAGTCAAAGCTATGGTTTTTTTCAGTAGTCATATATAGATATGAGTGCTGGTCCATAAAGAAGGCTGCATGCCATAGAATTGGTGCTTTTCACCCGTGGTATTGGAGAAGACTCTTGAGAGTCCCTTGGACTGCAAGATCAAGCCAGTCAATCTTAAAGGAAATCAGTCCTGAATATTCATGTGAAGGACTGATGCTGAAGCTAAAGTGCCAATCCTTTGACCACATGATGCAAAGAACTGACTCATTAGAAAAGACCCTGATATTGGGAAAGATTGAAGGCAGTAGGAGAAGGGGATAAAAGAGGATGAGATGGTTGGATGGCACCACGACTCAATGAACACAGGTTTGAGCAAGCTTCGGGAGATGGTGAACGACTGGGAATCCTGGCGTGCTGCAATATGTGATGTAACAAAAAGTTGGACGTGACTGAGTGAGTGAACAACAAATTAAAAGTGGAGGGAGTAGTGATAGATACAGCAGCACAAAAAATCAAAAGAGGCTTAAAATTACAAGAAGTTATAGGGATGGATTCAATATATGGGCCAACAAACCTACATGTTTCAAATAATATTTGAGGAGAATATCACCATGTTTAGACACTGTTTGTTGAAGAAACTTGTGAGAAAATGTAGTAACAGTGCTGAAGTTATTTGTGACAACAGCAAAAGGTCTCTCTCTGGTAACAGATTGTAGTCAACTCTTGTGCTGGCTGATTGTATGAAAGAAAGAAAAGAAAGTGAAGTCGCTTAGTCATGTCTGACTCTTTGCGACCCCATAGACTGTAGCCTGCCAGATTCCTCCGTCCATGAAATTTTCCAGGCAAGAGTACTCGAGTGGGTGGTCATTTCCTTCTCTAGGGGATCTCCCAACCCAGGAATCAAACCTGGGTGTCCCACATTGCAGGCAGACGCCTCCCCAGAAGCCCATCAAGGACAGGGAAGGGCTCTTTTGGTTGTTTGCGCTGCTGTGTCTATCATACTCCCTCTGCTTTTAATTGCTTGATTTTGTTGCTCTTCAGTTGCTCAGTCATGTCCGACTCTGGTGGCTGATTGTATGAGCTTTTCTAAAATAAATATTGTTGCTTTTCAATTGCTAAGTCATGCCCAGCTTTTTGCAACCCCATGGACTGCAGCACACCGGGCTTCCTTATCCTTCACTATCTCCTGGAGCTTGCTCAAGTTCATGTCCTTTGAGTCAGTGATGTCATCCAACTGTCTCATCCTCTGTTGTCCCCTTCTCCTCCTGCCTTCTTTCTTCCCCAGCATCAGGGTCTTTCCCAATGAGTCAGCTCTTCACATTAGGTGGCCAAAGTAATAAATATAAGTATGTTTAATATTGATTATCTGCTGCTGCTGCTGCTAAGTCACGTCAGTCATGTCCGACTCTGTGTGACCCCATAGATGGTAGCCCACCAGGCTCCCATCGCTGGGACTCTCCAGGCAAGAGTACTGGAGTGGGTTGCCATTGCCTTCTCTGATTGATTATCTACTGAATGGCAAAAAAAAAAAAAAAAAAAAAAAACTTGTTTATTTAAACAGTATAAAATGTGAATAAGATGAACATAATCCTTTAATTTATCATGCCGTACCATTCATGCATTCTTACTACAGAGGCACTGTGGAGAGGGAAAATAAAGACCTCAGTGTTTGAAATCAGATGATCTAATGTCAAATCCTCAGATCCTCGGGCTGTATAGCCAGATTTATTTCTTTGTCAGCTTCTCTAGTTGTAAGACTAGTGAGGAACACTGCCTTCCCTACATATGAATCCTCTGTTTCCTCCAACCCTCTTAGAGAACTTGTGTGGATTTCATCTATACCCCTAGAGGGTGAAGTCAGCTCTTCAGGTACATGTTACAGGTCACTAGCTACAATTAAACAAGAAAGATTGGGTTTAATTCACTTCCTCTTGGCCTCCTTTATTTTACACTCTGTGCTGTCTTGGCTTTGTGCTTTGGACAATCACTTAACCTCTTTGAACTTAAGTTTCCTCTGGGATATTCAATGAAATATTGCCTCTTAATGTGCTTTGTAAAAATAGAAAGCATCCTAGGTCTTGTTGTAACTTTTATTTTACTACTAAGTCTTAAAAACAGCCAGCCATGATGTTTGGCAGAAACCAACCCAATACTTTAAGGCAATTATCTTTCAACTAAAAAAAGAAACAAACAAAAAAACAGCCAGCCAATTTTTTGCCTGAATACTGATAGAGTTGATTCTCAAAGAAAAGATCAGAGAGTCTCTAAATATTTAAGCCAATACTCACTGAAAAGATAAAAGGCTTTATTAGCAAATATAATGGCCATCCTGACTGATTTATATGCCCAGGATGAATCTGCTCTAATCTAGACAGGGCATTAAGTAGCCAGACTGTGCTTCTTTGTAATAAAGTGAGCAGTTCCCAAATTCTCCCAATTTTACCTCCCCCCACCAATCCTCCCATTTCATCCGTACACCAAGACCTGCTTCAGACCCTCAGTCTGTTCTTGTCACTTAAGTGTCTGGGGGGTAAAACTCTAGGACTATGGGAAACCAGCCGTCTATATTCTCAGCATCATGTGTTCATTTTTTATTAATTCATCAGTATGTTGAGGGCTGACTCTGTCCTGCATAGAGGACGGGTGTGGAGTATGGAGGAAAAAAAGGAAGAAGGCAGGGATACGAGCAGAGAATATCAAACAGCCCCCTCCAATAAGTGCATAGTTTCATTAAAAATACAGGTTTTTATACTCTTCATTCATTTTCATATCCCTGGTTCATTGGAATTGTGTTGATGTTGTTTAGCTGCTAAGTCGTGTCCAACTCTTTGCAACCCCATGGACTGCAGAATGCCAGGCTTCCCTGTCCTTCCCTATCTCCCAGAGTTTGCTTAGATTTATGTCTGTTGAGTGGGTGATGCTATCTAGCTATCTCACTGTGATGCTGTGAATTGTGAACTGAGGGTAAATTATACCATGTGTTTACAGTCTACAGCCTAGGTTGGAAATTTTCATGTTTGCAAAATATATATAAACGTAATTGTATGGGAAATTACTTAATATTATATCACAGATTCTTTCTGGTTTTAAGCAACTGTTTCATCTTTTCACATTATTTACTTGTTTACTTCTGTGTTTTTTCCTTATCAAATGGACAGGGAGGATTAGGGTGAGACGGCTCTAGTATGGTGCTGGGTAGAGAAAGCAGTTTTCAATAAAATATGTACAGTTTCAATATTAGGAAGCTTGTGTTTATTTGTGTATATTCTCTAGCTGAGAATCTCACTTTCTCACCAAGCTGGAGCACTTGGGGAAAGAAGATGAATGACAAGTGATGTCACTTCCTGAAATCACACTTGTTAGGAAAAGAAACAATCATCCCAGCAGCTCCTTTACTCACATTCTCACCTGGCCTCTGCAGATAAAGTGAGATGGGGAGAGGTGGGGAGTGCTACCTGCATAGATATGTTGGAAGGGGATTTAGAGGCCATTCTCTCAGCTACAGCCAAATAAATTACATTGGATTAAAATAGTGCAGGTCATTTGGAGAAACACAGCCCAAGGACCTTTACATTTCTAAGGCAGCCCAAATTTCAAATTAATCCCTTCTTTCATGCCTTGCTCTGAAAAGATGGCTAAGATTAAACATAGAAAGAAGGGATTTAATTTCAGTTTTACAAAGACTCTTTCAATAGTTTCAAAAATATGTCTTTCTCTTCGAATAAAGAGCCTTTGCCAAAAGTTGATGTGCAAATCATGTTGAAAAGCAGACCACTTTACAAACAGAAGCTGTGATCCTGAACTTCTCAGAGGTGATAAAATGCCAGAGACAGGTCTTGAGGGCCTTAACATTATTCATTCAACTCCCCTGTAGTTTGAACCCCATTGACTATTTCATCCAAGGTTCAGAGTGAAGACAAAAACAGATAGAAAACACCCACCTCCATATCTCTCCATTAGGGGGAAGAATATAGAGGGCTGTTTAATTGAAATACAAGGAGAGGAATTTCTGAGATGTTTATATCCACTCAAAACACAAGGAGAATTTATCTCATAAATCATACATTTTCTTTTTTTTTTCCTTCATATTTACATTAGTCACTGTGTCCCTAAGACTGTTTTTGCAAGTCTTAGGCTTTACAAACTTGGTGTATAGGAATATCTTTAATTCATAGACAGTTTCAATTCACTCAGTAATATATTATGTCTATTTTGTATGTAGCACACTGCATGGATACAGAAATACAGATCAGAGCCCACTTCTTTGTGAAGTAGATGAAGTGGTTACAAAAGGAAGAAGGACAAATACACAGAAAATATTAATATATTAGTAGAAGGTAACAGATATGCCAAACTGGTATAAAGGCAACTGTGTATACATGATAATGAGAGAGAGAGAACCATGCAATCTAAAATGGTCAGGAAGGGCTCAAGGAGGAACTGAACCCTGGCCACATTCCTCCTTTGGTTGGGAATAAAGATTGAGACGGGCAGAGTCCAAGTGCAGCAGTAAACACAGACTGTGGAGAAGTGAGCTAGTTAGGAGACCCAGCTTTGGAGTCCCCAGACCTCAAGGGGAACACTCACTTAGATTTCTATATGTCATATGATCCTTGGGAAGTTGCTCAATCTCCCTGGTTAGCACCATCCTCTTTGAGTGGTGTACTGCAGCCAAGATTATTGTTTAGGAATTTTATGAACTGGTTGTTTCAACTTGGTAGGTTAAACCAGGCACAGTGGGAGAATTTACCCTGTGGAACTTGACAAATCCTAGAAATCCAGACTTTTTTTTTTAATTTTTATAAAACTGTTTTGCCAGAGTATCATTGCTCTGTTTCATTATTAATAAGAGGAGAATAATAGTAAATCCTACCAGTATTGTTGTGAAGGGTACAGATGATGTGTAAAATCTCTGAAGTGAAAGTCTCTCAGTTGTGTCCAACTCTTTATGATCCCATGGACTGTAGTCCATGCTCCAGGCCAGAATACTGGAGTAAGTAGCCTTTCCCTTCTCCAGGGGATCTTCCCAACCCAGGGATCGAATCCAGGTCTCCCGCATTGCCGGAGAATTCTTTACCAGCTGAGCCACAGAGGGAAGCCCAAGAGTACTGGAGTGGGTAGCCTATCCCTCCTCCAGCGGATCTTCCCGATCCAGGAATCGAACCAGGATCTCCCGGATTGCAGACGGGTTCTTTACCAGTTGAGCTGTCAGGGAAGTAAAATGTCTATCACAGTTATAATCAACACAGGTGATTCTCCAGAGGTGATAGATAAAGTTACAAATGGCATACTATGAAGACACTGGTCCCACCAATGGGGCAGCAGGGTGTGGAGTCAAGTGGGTGGGTGGAGGGGCCAGAGGACCCTTTCAATACCTGAACTCCAAAGTACGGCTCAGATGTAGTTCTTCATCAGTCAGTTTTACCATGAAACAAATTTATTCTCTGGAAGAAAAGAGTCGAGTTTCCTTACCAGGTCAATCTCTAAATGATGTTAAAGTCTACCCAACAGACTATTGGCTGAAAATAATCTCTGAGCTAAGAAAATCTTAGAAGACTGCCAAATAATGTTTGGAGACCATTTATGAAGAACCGTTGGATCGTGTGATGTCAATTCGATGGTCAACATTTCTTTTACTGAAAATGACAGAAGTGTTTCTGCGTTACTGAAGTTTGCCTCAACTGTTTAGGATATAATATAATGTTAGGCAGCAACTGATGAGTAATTAGTTCTCTTGGGACACAACATTAACTCTAACATTATTTTGTGATTGTTAACCTAATTCTAAAGAAGGGGAGGCTTTCTTCCTTCAGGAGTGCCTCCAGCTGTGACCTAGCAGAGTCAAATTTATACTCCTTAAATTCAAGATACCTAGCCTTGTTTCCCAACCTCTCTGTGAAAAACAAAACAAAACAAAACTACTCAATAACAAATCTCATGATTTTTTTTTTTCCACCACTGACATGATGAAAATATGAAGGATGCATTATTGGTTCCTGTTTATATCATTATAAAATGGTGGTGAACAAAGAACTCTCTCTGTTTCATTTCTTATCATTGTTGCATTCTGCTTTGCTTCCTCCTTTCTACTCCCTCCTGGCAAAAGAGTGTTGACAACAGTACCGTTCAGATTGTTGGAATCTGGAATGAAAAAGTCCATCCACCCAAGCAATGTTCGTCTGTTGTGTTTGTTGTAAATGGCTAATTTCATTAATGCAAAAGTTTCCCATGGAAAGTGCAGCAGTTTTCAAGAAAATTTTGCTGGCTCACTTTTTGGGTATTCTCACATATGACTGCTTTCAAATTTGGGGGAAATGTTTCATCTGAAAATCTTTTATCTTAACCGAGTAAAAGTGAAATACTCTAAATGTATATGGATTTGCCTTTTAAAATGTGGTCTTATTATCAAGTAAAGCATGAGAAAGATCTAATGGGTTGCAGTTCCTTGGTCACCATGTAATTTTGCCCCAGAGCTGACATGGTAGCTCCAGTCTGCAAAATACACCAAGCCTACTCTGAAAAGACCTTCCTAGACATCATGGATGCCAGCACCAAGTGCCAGACAATATTGACACCAAGAAAATTGCTGTCATTACTCATTAGCAGGCATCAAAATGTCCTAATAATTCTCTTTCCCAATATTCAAGCCTGTTGAGACATCAATTAAACATGCTCTGCTTGCCAAGTCATGTGATCAATGTTCTCTGAGCTGGATTGGGCCAACTGAATCCGTCCAATTAGACTGGATAAAGAAACACTTCTAAGAGTCTGGCTGTGGAAAAAGAGATTAGTTCCATCCATATTCCTGAAATGGAATTCAGAGTTCTTGAAAACACTGTGTGTGTTTTTCACCACATGGCCATCTGTTGATGAGTTTGCCCCACTTAGAGAACATTCAAATGTTCAGTGGAAAGCATATTCCTACTCAGAAAATGCTAACATATTAAGGCTCCCTTGTGTCTCGGTGACATGAATACAAACTTCCTGAATGAATAAAACCTGAATTTGGGGGCCAGATTGATTCTTCCTATACTGCCTGGAGCAAGGTAAATGGAATGAGCTTGGTTAATTCATTGTTCAAAAGGTTTATTTTTTCCTTTGTATGATTTTTTAATATCAAGCTGAGTTAAGCTATATGAGAGAGAAGAAAGTATCTTCCACGGGGGAGAAATGGCCAATAATGGAGATGGTCTTGCCTTCTTGTGACATAGCAGATCTGGGAGAAGTACTGAAATTGTATTCATACTGATGCCTTGAGGAAGGTGGGTAGGAAATTCCAGGTAGCAACATAGCAACACTTGCTTAATATTGGAGCATATTGCTGGAGCATAATACTGGAGCAAGAGCCTATTCTACTCTGTGATTAGGGCACATACTGGGGAGACTTGAGCTGTTATAGGAAAGCTCTTCTCTTCTCAGCTGGCCACATGGCTGATTAGTCACAATCCAGGCCTGTTGTCCAATGGGTGCTGAAGTGAAAGGGGACCGAGAGATGCAGCAGGATAAGTGAGGGGTGAATGGATGAACCCTCCTCATCCACGCTGAATCCACCACTTAGCACACACTTTCCACCATCAGCAGATAAAACCATTATCAACCCTGTCCTGCAACTTTGGCTTTGCCTCCATGCCCTTGCCACAGCATCAGTGAAAGTTGTCATTTTCACTAAGCTTTATTTCTACAGCCTGAACTAGGTTTGGGGGCTAACCTTTAGTTTAGAAATAAAAATAATGATTCAAAAGGATTTATATGGCAGAAATAATATGGAATAAAAATTTATTTAGGAGCCTTTGCATTGCTATTAGCAATCACAGAGAAGGACTTCCCTGGTAGCTCAGCTGGTAAACTGAACTGCAATGTGGGAGACCCAGGTTCAATTCCTGGGATAGGTTACTCACTCCAGTATTCTTGGGCTTCCCTAGTGGCTCAGATGGTAAAGCTTATTAGTAGACAACATTTTCCTTTGTCCCTTATACATACAGATTAGATTTTGAAAGACATTATGTGGCTTCTCGGGTAGCTCAGATGGCAGAGAATCTGCCTGCAGTGTGAGAGACCCAGGTTCAATCCCTAGGTTGGGAAGATCCCATGGAGAAGGGAGTGGCAACCCACTCCAGTATTCTTGCCTGGAAAATCCCATGGGTAGAGAAGCATGGCAGCCTACAGTCCATGGAGTCACAAAAAGTCAGACACAACTGAGTGAGTAACATTTTCATACATAGTAAAATATATTTCTTTAAAACCTTAGTAATTTATTTACTATATTAAAATTTATAGGAGACTGATTTAAGATTTCAGTTTTCATTCAGATTGGTACTTCTTTTTTGCTACTTGTCTCACTATATGCTTCTCATGTAGCACCTTTCTTAAGATGAAATAAATGAATATCAGGCCCTAAATTCTACCACATGTTGTTCCTTAGCCAAGGAATGGGTTCATGTTGACACTTGACTAACATCAATTTCACACACAGTAGTAAAAAAATTTTTAATCTGTACAAACTGTAATTTTCATGCTGGGATCATTTCGATTCCAGAAGTTTTTCTATTGATTAGTTTAAGAAACTTGTGTCTTCACTGTGTTTTTTTAATGAGGAGCCCAGTGAAGAATCATATAAGAATCTTGAGGAAATTTTTGCTTTTTTTAGAAGTGCAACAAATAGAACTCTGACAGTTGGGAAAATGAGCTTGTTGTCCATTGACTTTAAAAAAATTAAGAATAAATATACAAAGTTTGAGAAGGGGCAATTCAGTAGATGTTTTAAATGCTTATTAACATCATGCTGTATTGAGATTAGAGATGGTGTCTTTGTCTAGTTTCTCTGTTGTGTCCAGCTCTTTGTGTCTCCATGGACTGTAGCCTGAAAGGTTCATCCGTCCATGGGATTCTCCAAGCAAGAATACTGGAGTGGGTTGCCATGCCCTCCTCCAGGGGATCTTCCCGACCCAGGGATCGAACCCTCATCTTTTAAGTCTCCTGCATTGGCAGGTGGGTTATTTGCCATTAGTGTCACCTGAGAAGCCCTTTATATGAAGGAAGGCATTCTATTCATAAGATTACAAATCAGGTGTTAGAATATATCAAAACAAAAGCCCAGACATTTTCACATTAAAGTTTTTAATGCAAAAATAGACCAGTCAAGTTTCTGACAGATCTATGACACAAAGATAAACACAGTGACAACTCTTATACTAGATAGATCTGAAGGGGAAATAAAATCAAATAGTACACACTTACTGAGGCACACTTCACACCAGCCCTATCTGTGTCATCAGTCACAACTAAGCTGTGACTGTGTCTCCACGTGCACACACATATACACATACATACATACACACATAGAGCATATCTCTTGAACAGCTATGCTTATCAGGCTCTGAACATACAAAGGCCTTTGCCTACTCGAGGGAAAATCTCTCTGTAAGAGCTTCTTATAATAAAATCTGTTTTGTTTTTCAGCTAAGAGACTAACTTTCTTTTCATTTCCTGATGTTACTGGTATTAGGTCCATGAAATGTTCTTTATGCCAACTTGCAGATTGTAGAAAGCCGCATAGAAAGGAGGCTTCATTATCCATAAAACCAACTCCCTCTGAATTGTTATAGTGAACTACATATGAGGCAAAGCCCCTACTTTATTCACAATCAGGAAAGTGTCCAAAAGCAAATTGAAGGAGGGGTACTTTTTCTCCTTCTCTTTAGAAGTGGCTCCAATGGATGGGGTGTTACATGTATCCTTCTACTATGGCTGCCTTAGCAAGAGACCATGGACATGGTGACTTCAAACAAGAAGTATGTATTCTCTCAGAGTTCTGGAAGTCTGAAATCCAGGGTCAGCAAAGTCCTGCTCTCTCTGAAGCTCTAGCGTAGAATCTGGGCTTGCATCTTCCTGGTTTCTGGCAGTTGCCAAGCAACGGGCAGTGTTCCTTGGCTTCCATCATCTGGTCTCTACCTATGTCTTCAAATTCCTTCCTCCTTGTGTGTCTCAGTGTCTATGTGTCTTAATCTCCATCTTTTCTCTTATGAAGACATCAGTCTTTGGATTTAGGGCCTATAGTCATCTAGTATGATTCACCTCAACTAATTACATCTACAAAGACCTTTCCAAAGACAATCTCTTTCTGAGTTTCTTGGTGGATGCACATTTTTGTTGGACACGATTCAACCTCTGCCCTCTGCTTGCTTCTGTCCAGCCCTGTACATGGTGTCATGCATCCCCTCAGGTTTTCCTGTCTCTTTTTTTCTTTTTTTGCTTGCACTCTCCTCCCAAATCCAGCCCAAAATGTCCTTCTTCCGACTTCCACTACATCTATGCTCTGTGGGACCCAGTTCATGTCTCTTTCCATTTTACAAATTTTAAAAACATCTGTTTACTTATATGGCCATGTTGGGTCTTTGTTGCATCACGCAAGATCTTTCGTTATGGGGCATGGACTCTTTAGCTGTGGCCCAAGGGCCCCATAGTTGCGGTGTGAGGGCTTAGTTGCCCCACGGCATGTGGTATTTTAGATCCAGAGTTGGAACCTACATCCCTTGCATTGCAGGGCAGACTCTTAACCACTGGACCACCAGGGAAGTCCTTCAGTTTTGTGAAATTTTCTCAGATCACTCAAGATAAAAGAGATTTCTTCTTTTTCCTTATTTTTCAATAGCCCTTATTATCTATGTGATTTTTCCACTTAATTTATACTCTTAATTATTTTTCCAAATACTTGTTCATAATTTTTCCCCAGAATGTAAATTGTGTGGGCAGAGGCCAGCTTTTCTATATGTTTTGTGAAACCTAGTAATTCATATATGTTGACTGAATCTTTAGTTTTGAACATGTACTGTGGGTTGAGAGAAAATCATGTACTGTGGGTTGAGAGAGGGAAGTATGCTAAGTTTTGGAATTTACATATACCATGTCATATGATCTTCAAAACTGTGTGTAAGGAAGATATTCCACTTTACAGGTTAAAAATTGAGGTTGAAAGTACAGGGCAGTGTTGAGATTTCAAACCCTTACTGTCTGTTATGTGAAATCTGTATTTTCCTAGAAATATGCCTTCCTTCTGGCAAAGCCTTTTTGACTTTCAGAGCATTTAAAACACTGAGAACATGGAGACTGTTTTGAGACGTGGTCCTGAAAAGTTGATTCTACATTGAAAGATGTTGTTGGAAAAACCACATCCCACAATTTCTGACATTAGTCTCCGCTGATGTTCATCAGCCTGAAGGCAGCTATAGGAGCAGGTCAGGAACCCCTGAGAGAAACAGGAGGACACACCAATGCTTGTGAGTGGATATGAGCACATAGGCCCCCAAGGAGCCTCAACACCAGCTTATTATAATCACCCTACTTAATAGAGATTATATAACAACACTGCAGATAGTGACGGCAGTCATGAAATAAAAAGACACTTACTCCTTGGAAAAAAAGTTATGAACAACATAGACAGCATATTAAAAAGTAGAGACATTAGTTTGCCAACAAAGGTCCATCTAGTCAAGGCTATGATTTTTCTAGTAGTCATATATAGATGTGAGAGTTGGACTATACAGAAAGCTGAGTGCCGAAGAATTGATGCTTTTGAACTGTGGTGTTGGAGAAGTCTCTTGAGAGTCGCTTGGACTGCAAGGAGATCCAACCAGTCCATCCTAAAGCAGATCAGTCCTGGGTGTTCATTGGAAGGACTGATGTTGAAGCTGAAACTCCAACACTTTGGCCACCTGATGCGAAGAGCTGACTCATTTGAAAATACCCTGATGCTGGGAAAGGTTGAAGGTGAGAGGAGAAGGGGACGACAGAGGATGAGATGATTGGATGGCATCATGCACTCAGTGGATATGAGTTTGCATAAACTCTGAGAGTTGTTGATGGACAGGGAAGCCTGGTGTGCTGCAGTCCATGGGGTCGCAAAGAGTTGGACACGACTGAGCGACTGGACTGAACTGAACTGATATAACAACATTTAAAAACATTTTGAAACCTCAAATAAAGACTGTACTGAAATGATTTTAAAATTTTTAGTTTGTGATGAGTTCAGTTCAGTTCAGTCGCTCAGTCGTGTCTGACTTTTTGCAACCCCATGAATCGCAGCACGCCAGGCCTCCCTGTCCATCACCAACTCCCGGAGTTTACCCAAACTCAAGTCCATCAAGTCGGTGATGCCATCCAGCCATCTCATCCTCTGTCGTCCCCTTCTCCTCCTGCCCCCAATCCCTCCCAGCATCAGGGTCTTTTCCAGTGAGTCAGCTCTTCGCATCAGGTGTCCAAAGTATTGGAGTTTCAGCTTCAACATCAGTCCTTCCAATGAACACCCAGGACTGGTCTCCTTTAGGATGGACTGGTTGGTTCTCCTTGAAGTCCAAGGGACTCAAGAGTCTTCTCCAATACCACAGTTCAAAAGCATCAATTTTTCGGCCTCAGCTTTCTTTATAGTCCAACTCTCACATCCATACATGACCACTGGAAAAACCATAGCCTTGACTAGATGGACCTTTGTTGGCAAAGTAATGTCTCTGATTTTTAGCATGCTGTCTAGGTTGGTCATAACTTTCCTTCCAAGGAGTAAGCATTTTTTAATTTCATGGCTGCAATCACCATCTGCAGTGATTTTGGAGCCCAGAAAGATATAGTCAGCCACTGTTTCCACTGTCTCCCCATCTATTTGCCATGAAGTTATGGAACTGGATGCCATGATCTTAGTTTTCTGAATGTTGAGCTTTAAGTCAGCTTTTTCACTCTCCTCTTTCATTTTCATCAAGAGGCTTTTTAGTTCCTCTTCACATTCTGCCATCAGGGTGGTGTCATCTGCAAATCTGAGGTTATTGATATTTCTCCCGGCAATCTTGATTCCAGCTTGTGCTTCATCCAGCCCAGCGTTTCTCATGATGTACTCTGTATATAAGTTAAATAAGCAGGGTGACAATATACAGCCTTGACGTACTCCTTGTCCTATTTGGAACCAGTCTGTTGTTCCATGTCCAGTATTAATATAATTGTGTGTGCATTTACCATGCTATGCTATTCTATGCTAAGTCGCTTCACTCATGTCCAGCTCTTTGTGATCCCATAGACTGTATAGCCCACCAGGCTCCTCTGTAGATGGGATTCTCCAGGCAAGAATACTGACGTTAGTTGCCATGCCCTCCTCCAGGAGATCTTGCCGACTCAGTGATCGAACCCACGTCTCTTACATCTCCTGCACTGGCAAGTGAGTTCTTTACCACTAATGTCACCTAGGAAGCCCTTGTTTTTTTAATCTGTTGGCAAATCACTAGTTAGACAACCTGAAAGATTCCTTTCGACTTTAAAATTATGTGATTATAAAATAAATAAGTAATGAAACAATTCCCTTGGTCAGTCATTACGGTATATATGCATATGCCATACACACATATAGTAGAATCAGAAAGACCATCTTCCAGGCATTTTTGGTGAAAAGAATCCTTTGCTTGTCCTTTGCTGCCCTGACCATTTCGGATCTGATTAAAGATGCATACAAGCAGGCAGGATGATGCAAACCTCAGCAAGTGATCCGAGGCTGACTTTTTACAGGCTACCTTTTTTGACCCCATAAAATCCTAGTACAATACCATTCCCACTCAGACTTTCCTCCTCTCTGTAAAAGATGGAGACCCAAATGCTGATGGCTCTCTGGGGGCTCCTGGCTCAGAAACAGTTCTCTCAGCAGTCTCCTGACATTATTAATGGCTCTGATGTACAAACCCAGAATAAAATAGAATTAAAATCCAAAGTTAATTTCAAGCTCCATTAGAAATTAAAGGTGTTGGGAAAGAAATCAATATTTGCCCAGTGCAAAATGACTAAATTCGAAGCAATTAATTCTATTATTTTGTAACTTCTAAAAACTATAAAGAACCTTCAAACTATAAAACGTTGCCACATTCACACATGTACACCACATGTGACAGAAAATAATGGGAATGATTTCGAAAAGCAAGATGCAAAAATCTATTTTATACTTTATAGCCACACCATGTAGTGTACACACTAAAATGTATGTCTTAAAATAGGGCCAATTATTCTGTAAAATCTGTGGCTCTTTCCAGCAATTACCAACACTTAGTTGTAAATCTGAGAGGATGTAAGGGACAGAAACACTGCAGAAGAGCAAAGAGATTTATTTAAATAAAGTAAACATATCCATTTCCTTAAGTTTACTTTTTCTCTGTTCCAGCTTGTTTTTCTGTAACACTATAGATTACCAAACAAAATGACCTTAAAACCCTGTAGTTCCAACTAGTATAAAGTATTTTGCCACCTGTAGAGTTGAAGATCATAAAAGAAATAAAACTAACAGTCAGTAAAAGCTTTTTCATGTCAGAATCATTGTCACTTCCTCCCTGCTGTGTCCTTCTGAGAAAAATCTAAGTTAACAAATGGATCTTTTGCAGGCGCAGAAAGATCAGAGTCAGATGGGTCTGGATCAGACCTTGTAATGAGGATGTCATTGTTCCTTCTCCCCATGTCAGGAAGAAGCTTCATGAGAACTGGCTCAGTCTCTCTTATTATTTCAGTGGACTGGGGCAAACAACTTGAATGATAATGTGGGACTAAACCAGTTCTTACTAAGAAAATGTCCTGCAACTTCTGGCACAACTTTCCTGTTTGTGATGAAAACAGTGACTATGATATAGGCCTAAAGGCAGTAAAGGAAGTCATGGTCAGACACGGGGACCATTCTCAGACATTTCAATAAGAGAGAACAGAGTTCACCGTCGACAAAAGCCTCATGAGCTTCAGGTTCTAAATATTGACATATTCTTCCAGTGACTAATATTCAACTTCTTCACCTTTCAAACACAGCATCCTTTAAAATTCTATTAGCTGTCCTCTCCTAAAGATGTGACTCTTCTGGTCAGATGATACAGAGCTGGCATTTAGGAGGTGAGCTTCATGGCCCACCAGCCCCATTCATTGTCTTTGCTGTTGCTATTCAGAGTTCTGCTCTAGCTCTAACAAAAGCGGGGTGTCAATCAAATCGATTCTCAACTCTCTTAACTTCCCTGTTATTCAACTTTTCCTTCCCTCCTGTGATATTTTAAAAGGGGAATGGATTCTGGAATAAGAAAGGCTGTTCCAGCCCCAGTTCTGTCACTTATTATCTGTGTGGTCCAAGGTGTTGACTTAGCCTTCTTGATCCTCTCTTCCTTTCCTTGTATAAGAAACATGATGCTACTTACCTGGCAAACTTTTATGTTTTTGTTTTTAAGAATCTAAAGTGTCTGTGAAGTGAATGCTCATTACCAGGCAGATGGAGAACCCTCAGAAGTAGCAACCACCAGTGTATGATGGATCATACCTTCTGAGCACCCAGGGGTGCTGTGTTCCCTCTCCACCTCTTATAACAAGTCTACCCTCAGGAGGGCATCAAACAGCGAAGGTGAGCAGAAGTCAAGTGAGAGAAAGGAAGTAAGGAGTGTCAGATTAAAATGCAGGAGTGCAGAGAGGATAGGAATGACGCATGGTATGTGTTTAAAAATGATGCATCTTTCTCAACCCTTCTCATACATGCAGCCAAGGAGCCAGAATAAGTTGTCCTTCCTTGCTGTATCCTCCTCCAATACTGGTCATTCCCTCAATGTGGATTTCATCTCCCCTGCTTCTATGAATCTGCTCTCATCACTGATCTTATGTTGGCAAACTAAGTAACATAAATGGGGCATTTGCATTTAATATATGTTGCCTCCTCCTTCTCATAGCAGTTTTCTTTATTTCCCATGACTCAACAAGGTCTTCACTTGGGTTCAGTTTCATTTTTGTTTTTTTTAATTTTTTATTTGGAGGATAATTGCCTTATAGTGTTGTGTTGGTTTCTGACATACAGCATGAATCAGTCATAATAGTGTTATATATATACAAATATATGTACACACAAACATATATATACATGCAAGGAGATCCAACCAGTCCATCCTAAAGGAGACCAATCCTGAGTGTTCATTGGAAGGACTGATGCTGAAGCTGAAACTCCAATACTTTGGCCACCTCATGTGAAGAGCTGACTCATTTGAAAAGACTCTGATGCTGGGAAAGATTGAAGGCAGGAGGAGAAGGGGATGAGAGAGGATGAGATGGCTGGATGGCATCACCGACTTGATGGACATGGGTTTGGGTAGACTCCGGGAGTTGGTGATGGGCAGGGAGGCCTTGTGTGCTGCAGTCCATGGGGTTGCAAAGAGTCGGACACGACTGAGCAACTGAACCGAAGTGAATGGATATATATGTGTACATACACCCTCTTTCTTGTGCCTCCCTCCTTTCTCCTACCCCTCTAGGCCACCACAGAATGCCAGGCTGGGGTCCCTGCATCAGACAGCAGCTCCCCACTAGTTATCTGTTTTACACGTGATAGAGTGTTCATGTCAGCACTACTTGCTCCATCTGTCTGCCCTCTCCTTCCCCCTCTGTGTCCACAAGTCCGTTCTCTACAACGGCGTCCCCATTCATCCCCTGCAAATAGGTTCATCATTCTACAAGGCCACCATCACCCTGATAGCAAAACCAAGATACCACACACACCAAAAAAAATAAAAAATAAAAGCCAATATCACTGATGAACATAGAAGCAAAATTCCTTGACAAAATTCTTGCAAACAGAATCCAGGAACACATTCAAAGGACCGTATACCATGATCACGTGGGTTCAGTTTGAGTGAGGCTGTTGTTTCTCAGTCTGTGTCCTGGACTCTCCCTTTAGCCTCACCCTTAGATAGCAGTGCTCCCAAGCGTTGCCCTCAGGTTTTTCCTGTCACTTATACTCTTCCCCTTGATGCCCCCAGCTATGTCTTCAATGCCCATTTATATGATGAAGATTTCTCAACCTACATTGCTCAGCCAAGACTTTCTATTGGATCTATTAACCTGATGGACAGTGACTGGCACACACAAGGAATTTAATAAATATTTGTTGATTGTGCAAACATCTCAATATCCTCCACGGTATGTCCCTATAACAAACTCAGCAGGTTAATATTCAACTTTCCCATTCCCTCATCCCACCCAGACTTGTTATTCCTCCTGTATAAATGTAAATGGTCCATTACCAACCCAGTCATTGATACTAGTTACCTAAAACCACCACATCAAATCAGTCCCCAAGTCCAATATATTCTACCTCTGGAACATCATTCATACCTCACCTTCATCTCCATGGCTATGCTCAGCTCAGCCTCTCCTCACTTCTGAGCAACTGGATGTGAGAGCCTTCAGTTCATCCTTCACATGTCTTCAGTACTCAGCTCATGCCGTTTATTGCAGGAAACATTCCATCATCACAGATCTAATCTAGGACCCTACCCTCTGTGCTCCCACAGCCTACTGTATATACCCTGTCAACGGAATAGCAATATAGACTTACTGGATAGTTTGTCTTTTTTTTCACATAGAAAAATGAGAGTTTATTGAGTTTGGAAATGGAATGTGATGAAAAATCCTGGGTAGACCTCAGCCATGGCTGGATCCTGGATATTAGGTTCTTGATATGAAAAAAAAAAAAAAAAAGAAAGAAAGAAAAACTCCTTATTTGACTTCATAAATGAAATCACATGACTAGACTAATGCAGTAGACACTCAGCAAATGCTTGCTATATAACGAATGTAAGGGAGCCTGACACTCCCCATACTACTTACTGGCAGGACATTTGCTTAAAGGAAGGCAGTTGGGCTTGTGCTAAGCTTTGTCTTCTCTTTCTCTTTCCCATAGTTGCGCTTTCTCTCCCTAATCTCTGTCAAGTGAGGGAAGGTCTGATATCAGTCACTTATTTGGAAATTTTCTTTTGGTGTGTGTGGGATTGATCATTGTCACATTTCCCAATGGTTATACTTTAAGCTGGCTTAAATTAAAAGACGCTTCTCCTTGGAAGAAAAGTTATGACCAACCTAGACAGCATATCAAAAAACAGAGACATTACTTTGTCAACAAAGGTCCTTCTAGTCAAAGCTGTGGTTTTTCCAGTAGTCATGAATGGGTGTGAGAGCTGGACTATAAAGAAAGCTGAGCGCCAAAGAATTGATGCTTTTGAACTGTGGTGTTGGAGAAGACTCTTGAGAGTCCTTTGGACTGCAAGGAGATCAAATCAGTCAATCATAAAGGAAATCAGTCCTGAATATTCATTGGAAGGACTGATGCTGAAGCTGAAGTTCTAATACTTTGGCCACCTGATGCGAAGAACTGACTTTTGAAAAGATCCTGATGCTGGGAAAGACTGAAGGCAGGAAGAAAAGGGGAGACAGAGAATGAGATGGTAGGATGGCATCACCAACTCAATGGACATGAGTTTGAACAAGCTCCAGGAGTTAGTGATGAACAGGGAAGCCTGGTATGCTCCAGTTCATGGGGTTGGACCCGACTGAGTGACTGAACTGAACTAAACCAATATGTAGTTGAGAAAGGAAAGATAGGTATCCAGTTAAATAAATCTCATGGAAGTAAAACCTTACTGCTCCTTGCTTTCTTACTTATAAAGTTAGCCCTTACTATACTCTTTAATCCTTTTACGCTGCTTGGAATGTATTCAGAGATTTTCTCTGGAGTTTTTCTCATCTAGCAGTTAATCCCTAGGTAGTTCTGAAAGGAAGAAGTGTTTGAGCTTCACTCACTGAACTTGGAGACCACCAATCGGTCCATCAGTTCTGTTTTGGTTTGTTTGCTTTGTTTTCTCTAAGTCAGTGGTTCTTATATTCTAATTTGAGAATCACCTGAGTAAATCTATAAAGTACAGATTCCAGAGCAACATCCCAAGAGTTTCTGTTTTATAAGGTCTGTAACAGACTCAGGAAATCCACATTTTAATGAGCTTACTAGAAGATTCTAGAGCAATTGCTCATGCCAATTTGAGTAGATAATACTTCCCTTCCATTCTCTTCCTCCAGCCAGAAGGTAGAGCCTCTCTTGAATTCTACTCATTATCTTTCCTTCCCTTCAGATTCACCAAACCCATCACTCAATGACCTTTTATGCAGCAAATTCACTGTCTGTCTTACCTTAGCCTTGGTATCAATTCAGCCCTTTGCCACATGGGCTGTCCATTACCTTGTGATCATGAGCTCACGTCACCTCATCTTCACCAGGTTGCAGGACATGGTTAAGAAGCAAGCCACTGACACAACATTATAAAGCAATTGTCCTCCAATTAAAAACAAAACAAAACAAAAAAACAAAAGACCAGAAACGAAGATCAAACAAATCACACACAAAAAGAAGCAAGCCACCTCAGAGCATACTGTCAAGTGGACTTCAGAAGGAAAGACAGTCCCTCAGAATCCTCACACCCCAGCCATGAGGATGGTGAATGGGTGAAAAACAGAAGAGCTTCAGTTTTGAAGCTTTCATTCCAAAATCTTTGTTTTTAATGTTGAAGGTGTTTGAGATAACTACACGTGGTGTCAAGAAAAAAACTATCCCCTCAAAATAAAATTACAACTGATACCAAAAAGGAAGAAATAAAAATCTCTGAAAGTTTTATTTAACAGTAAGTGACATCCATACATTTGGAATTATTATTAATTCACAATCCTCAAGCAATATAAGAACCATGCATTTTACAAAAGATGCCGATTAATACATGATATATGTTATTGTTTTAGACATTGTTTTATTACAGCACTTAATTTCTGACACGTTCAGATTTCACGTTCAGTAATATACTTACAACTTAAAAAAAAAAAAAAGACAATAGAGGAAGCATTATTTTCCATTGTTCTGAATCCAAACCAAATAGACAGTGAACTGCTCTGACTGTGCATACGGACAACTCCAGGCCTTTTTAATTTTTCACCCCTCTGGCTATCTTTTTTATGTCAGTGACAAAAGGCAGTACATTTAGTACATCATGAATACCAAACCTGGCACTTCTTTGAACCCTACCTAGCACTTTCTCCTTTTGTTCTGATCTTCATACACTATTTAAAGAGTGATACAAGTGCTGAGAATTCATAGCATAATGATTTCACAGTTTTAATTCTATGTTTCTTGAAGAGAAGTGTTCTTTCCTCCTCAAGCTGGTTTCTTTTTTAATGAAAAAGCTAATTATCCTTCAAAGCAATTTTTTTTCTTTTTTTTTTTTTTGCTTTTAGTACTAGAACTAGGAAGTAATTTAGTAACTTTCTAATAGTAAGTTAATGAGTTTCATCCAGGAGCTAGTGTCATGCGGTGCATATTTTTTAATGTGTACACAATGTTTCTAAGCTAAACCCAGTTAATTTTTTTGTTGTTGTTTTTACTTTTATCAGCAAGAAAGAGAGGCTAAAAAACAGACTCATAGCTCTCCAGTGTGCTTAATAGGATTATTTAACAGCATCCAAACGTATTTATCACTGTATAGTAAACATAAAGAGCTCTTTGCCACAAAATGACAAGGATCAGAGGCAAATCACTATGGGAGGCGCCCAAACCCCTTTCATTTCTAATGTTCTTGCTGTGCTGGTTGTCTTTGGAGAAAACATTACCTGTTTTCCTCAACCTTGCATGAGCAGAGAAGAATGCCTGTGGGTGTTTTGCATAGTGGGAGGTCCATGTGCCAGTGCACACCTAAATAAAACCTGCTTACTTATCTGTTTGTCTTTAATCCCATTCAGTAGCCTCATGAGTCAAATAATTACCTTGTCAAGGCACTATCATAGCCTGTACTACTTTGGAGGAATCTCTAAAGAGGCAAACAGCAAATTTTAAGGGAAGAAATAAAATGAGATGGATGAGAAAAAATACAGGAGGGGTATTCCAGTTCATGTACATTATATCCTAAAGCACACAGCATGTCTGCTACACTCTGCCATACCCATGACCATCAATCTCAAACACACGTGCACGCATGTAGCATCAAAGGGTTCTCGCTCCCAATTGCCAACATGTTGTTTTGAGATATTTTTCTGGGACCACCAGGGAGTATTTTTATGGAAAGAATTTCAAAATATTTTTGCAGATCTAAATCTTCAGTACTGACTATTCACTTCAGCAATGTCAGAAAAGTGCTTCTATAGGGAACAAAAGTTCATACCACATAAATCCGTGTCGTGGTTTTATCTTTGTTCATACCACATAACAAATCCATGTTATGGCTTTATCTTTGAGTCAGATTACCTTCAGTTTAAATCACAGAGACTCAGACCTATCTCAGATCTGTCCATATTCAAGTTTCCTCAGATTTTTTTCCCAATAACTAAATAAAAATTCTAAGCTGTAGGACAATTTTGAGTAATATCATAAAGATAAATTTCATACATTAGCTTTTTAAAAAGTTATTAACCATTAGGGAAAATAAAAGTTTTCATTCTCATTTAAAGAATTATAAATTGAATTTAAATCAAGATCTGCCATGATCAGAGGCCAATATTTTTAAACTTGAGTATGAACTTGGGCCAACAATTTTATTTATGGAATTATATAGTGAGGAAATAATTAAATGCATTTACAAATATTTATGTATAATCTTTATCTCAATATAGTCTTGGATGAAAAAATTAGGAGCAAATTGTAACATCCATCAATAAGAGAATGGTAAAGTAAAGGATGATATAATGATATCCTAGGAAACTATTCAAGTCATTAAGTGGAGCCATACTGTTTGACACAGAAATCATAAGACTCCCACTACACTATGAGGAGAATAAAACTAAAATCAGAATAAACTAAAAGTAAATAAAAAGTATAAAGTGTTATTTTGTAATTTTATGTTATTGTTGTCAAGTACTGAGATTGGAGAGTCCACCTGCAATGTGGAAGACCTGGGTTCTATCCCTGGGTTGGGAAGATCCCCTGGAGAAAGAAATGGCAACCCACTCCAGTGCTCTTGCCTGGAGAATCCCAGGGACGGGGGAGCCTGGTGGGCTGCCATCTATGGGATCACACAGAGTCGGACACGACTAAAGTGACTTAGCAGCAGTAGCACTGAGATTACTGATCATAAAATTGTTTTTCATATTTATGTATTGCCTTATTTGTATTTACATAAACATGAATTACTTTTTTATAACAAACTATGAATTTTTGTATTTTTTAAACACTGTGGTAAAGAAAATTAAATAGGATTAAAAAGACCAGATAGGTATATGTAAGTGAAAGAGTAAGTGAAGTTCGCTCAGGCGTGTCTGACTCTTTGTGACCCCATGAACTGTATAGTCCATGAATTCTCCAGGCCAGAATACTGGAGTGGGTAGCCTTTCCCTTCTCCAGGGGATCTTCCCAACCCAGGGATAGAACCCAGGTCTCCCACATTGCATGTGGATTCTTTACCAACTGAGCCACAAGCGAAGCCCAGGTACATGTGATGTACAACGTAATTAGAAAAAAAGAAAAGAAAAAGACCAGGTATTAAGTCGTACTCTATTTTCCATCCCTAATCAGAACTTAAATATCTATTTGTACAAACACTTGAATGGATTGTGAGCTCTTCAAGGAGAAAGACAGTATATTAATTTTCTTTCCCTTCTGTAATACTCTGCAAAAAGGAGAATAGTGGATACATGGTAAATATATTTTGAATCAGTGTGTAGCCTTGGTTAAGTCATTTTCCCTCTCTGAGATTCATATTTTTTTTCTATAAAATAAATGAAAGTTTTTCTCCCCCTCTTGCTGGAGGTTACTGTGAGGCTAAAATGAGGACATGCTGTCTATGAAGAGCACTCCACATGCCCAAAGGAACATCAATTTTAACCTCAGTGGTTACACTCAGGGCAGTTGATGGAGCCAGTGTTGGATCCTCACCTCCAGGGAAGGTTCCAGGCAAACCCTGAAGCAAGAAGCAGTCACACTCTGCCCATCTGGCTGCCTGCTTCACTTCAGAGCCACCACCTCCCTCATTTTCCAGTTCCTTCTTGTTTTATCTTCAGTTTTCACCCAAAGTTAATCTCACAGAAATAGTGGCTCACATTTTAACCTGCTCTGAGTGGAATTTACATTCTCACCAGAGATAAGAAATTATCAGCCAAGATAAACAATGACCAGCCACAGATTTTCCTGTTTTGATGAGCGACCACAAACTCCCCCCAACCCCTCTCCCACCCCTACTGAGGTCACACCACCTTGCTTGCCCTCCTCTGAATGAAGGCCAACCATCAGCTCCCTTCATCAGAAGTAGGGAGTTCTCTGAAAGGTAGTATTTCTGACTCAAATCTCTGCTCAGTTCAGTTCAGTTGCTCAGTCATATCTGATTCTTTGCGAGCCCATGGACTGCAGCATGCCAGGCTTCCCTGTCCTTCACTATTTCCTGGGGTTTGCTCAAACTCATGTCCATTGAGTCAGTGATGCCATCCAACCATCTCATCCTCTGTCGTCCCCTTCTCCTCCCACCTTCAATCTTTCCCAGCATCAGTGTCTTTTCCAATTTCAGTTCTTTGCATCAGGTGCTGCTCTGACCGAATCTCTGCTATGACCATGGGAAAAAAAAAACACACAAATCCGCTGAAACCAAATTCCACCCCTTTTTAAGAAAAATATCAAGTATTATTAAAAGTTATCCGTGTGTCACATTTAAAAATAAGAAAAAATTCCATGATAGTAGATTTTGCTAGAGTACTTTGATAATCATAATTAGAATGCTGTATTAAAGCTTGCCTAGTGGCTCAGACAGTAGAGAATCCACTTGCAATGCAGGAAACTCAAGTTCAATTCCCAGGTTGGGAAGATCCCCTGAAGAAGGGAATGGCAACCCACTCCAGTATTCTTGCCTGGAGAATTTCATGGACAGAGGAGCCTGGCAGGCTACAGTCCATGGGGTCGCAAATGCACCACTGAGTAACTAACCTTTCACTCTCAGTAAGTACTGAGAATGAAAGTAGGCAAACATATTTCCTTATTCAGTCCTTTAAGTAGATATATATATATTTTTATTTTTTAGATGCAAGAAGATATAATATAGACAGATATAGATGTATAGATGCATTTTACATGTATTATATTATTATTTGTTTTAGATTGTATATTTGCATAAAATATGTATTTATGTATTTTACACATATGTAGATTTTTGAGTAGCTTGAAATTTGTTAGATCTACAAAATTATTTAAAAGTGAAATTTACTTTAAAAAATCTACCCTATATATATTCTACCACATATATTTACCATATATATGATTTTCCATCTTTCTAACATCTTATATATGTGTATATTATATATAACATGTGTAATGTTAGAAAGCTGGCAAACTCTTTTAATCAGGACAAAGTCACAAAATAAACCTATTTACATGCCTCAGGGAATGGAGTTTAATGGACTGTTTAGAATAGCATGAGGTTAATTAGGATTCTTAGAAAAGTGAGACTTAAAGTGAATTAGTGTGTTATATTGATAAAAAGGAGAGGGTCTCATAACCCAGTAAGAACGTATCCACGCCAGGCAGGAGGCACATTCCTTTGATGGCTCTCTGCAGTCACGCCCCACCTCCATTCCGCCAGCTGTTCTGCTCTCATTACCTCCATGCTCCCTCTCAGGTCAAACACCTTTGTGTTTTACCCTCTGTTCCTATGACCTCCTACTTGCTTTCCCCCTTGCCACACCTCAGTCTACTCCCATCACAGCAACCAGAACACGCCTGTTAACATGTACGTTGTTGTCATGTCAAACTTCCAAGACAGTGGCCTCCAAGACTCTGCACTCTTGGTCTTGGCACTGACTACCCTCTGCATACCTTGCTTGCTCATCCACTCAGTTTCAGCCGTACTGGGCATGTTGTATTCCACAAAGATATCAGGCCCATTGCATTTACTATTCCCCTAACATATCTACAAGCGTGACCATCTCCATCAACTCCTTCAAGTCACTTTTCAGATGTCATCTTCTCACTAAGACCTTCCTTGAGAATCACACCTAAAACTGTATTTACTCACTTTAGTCTCCATCTCCCATTGCTCGATGTAGTTTTCTTCATAGCAGTGAAAGTGAAGTTGCTCAGTCGTGTCCTACTCTTTACGACCCCATAAACTGTAGCCTACCAGGCTTTTCCGTCCATGGGATTTTCCAGGCAAGAGTTCTGGAGTGGGTTGCCATTTCCTTCTCCAGAGGATCTTCCCAACCCAGGGATCGAACCTGGATCTCCCGAATTGTAGGCAGACGCTTTACTGTCCGAGCCACGATGGTGACTTTTCATAGCAGTAATCATTCCTTAATATGACATATGATTTACTTGGGGGCTTCCCTGTGGCTCAGATGGTAAAGAATCTGCCTGCAATGCAGGAGACCTGGGTTCTATCCCTGGGTCAGGAAGATCCGCTGGAGAAGGGAATGACTCCCCACTACAGTATTCTTGCCTTATTCATTTGCTTTACTACCTGCCCCATGCAACTAGAATGTAGATTACATGGGTTTGGGGGATTTTTGTCTGTTTTATTCATTTTGGTATTGGCAGAATTTTAAATAGTGCCTGTCACAGCAGTAGAGCCTCAATAAATATTTATTGGATTAAATAAATTTATTTATTAGTGCTGGATAGGCAAGGAAATTAGAAGTGGCTGAAATTAGGCCTACAAGAGGTTAGTTAAGTAGATTTCCTGTTGAAAAATACTGAGAGCTTGTATTAAGACATAGTTATGGAATGGTATACTGACATTAAAATATTATAAACCAAGCTAAAATTTGAGTATAGATTCTAAAATAAATAATGCTAAATCATTTATTTCTGGAAAATAATATGATCCTATTTCTGCTATTACAACACAAATAAAGGATTTACAAAATCTACAAGTTAATGAAAGATCAGAAATTTTTGAACTGTTATGAGAAAAACTAATAAACTAATGAACAAACAGATATTTCCAGGGGTTGATAAAACTGTCTACTGCTAATTACATGTTTTGTACTTTGTAAAAAAAGCTACTCATGTGTGGAACAAAAAAATAGAACAAATTAATCATAGACTCAGAATGATTCACTATGTATAGTTTACAAATTAATTAGCTTTCTCTTAATCTTTTCAATTAAAAAAGTGTTAAAGCGTTAGTTTATTGCTTATTTCAGTGTTAAAATGCTGGTTAATTACAAAACATTATTAGTGGCTAGTATTAAAATTCCACTTACAAGCATGAGGGGAACAAAATGCATTTAAGGTTGATTTTCAAGTCTAGCTTTCATAAGTCTGCTTGGGTTAAAGAAAAACTGCTAAAGCGCTTTACCGTATTCTGATGATATGTGTGTGTGTAAGTTTTTCATTTGACTTACATATGTATGTGTATACAAATACAGATTTATACAATGTATATGTGTGTATATATATATTTGTATACACATATGCATTTATACAATATTTGTGTATATATGCATATATATACACGTGCATGTATACATATGTGTATATATGTGTGTGTATATATATACACACATATGCAGGACATATGTGTGTATATATACACATATGCAGGGCTTCCCTGGTGACTCAGTGGTAAAGAATCCACCTGCCAATACAAGAGACACAGGTTCAATCCCTGGGTTGGGAAGATCCCCCGGATAAGAAAATGGCTACCCACCCCAATATTGTTGCCTGGGAAATCCCATGGAAAGAAGAGCCTGGTGGGCTACAGTCAGTCCATGGGGGTCACAAAGAGTTGGATATGACTGAAGGACTAAGCAACAACAACAACAATGTATATATACAAATTCTTAGTAGCATTAATTCTGGTCATAAGATCATAAAATAGTATGAAAACTGTACAAATATGTGTGAAAATTAAGAACTATGCACACAAATCTGTTTATGATTTTTCAAACTGAGCTTTTGGGGTCAAGTGTTTTCTTCCTTCTTCTCTACGTCAGATAGCCCACAGGTATTTTCTATTCAGACAAGGTCAAGATGTGATGCATTTGACTAAGACTTGAATCAGTCCTGCTGAAATATAACATTCAAGGAGAGAATTATGGAATAGGACCTGCAAGTATTCACAAAGAGTTGCTTCTTAATGCTTCAGAGGCAGCCTTGACGATAGCAGGGGAGTGAAAACGCTCCTACTTTTAAATACTTTCTGGAGTGGGTACGGAGAACTTCTTAGTCACGTTTCACTGTGCACTGAGCCAGTGGTGGGTACATGGAGAACAGAACTCAAATACAGATGCCATGGCAAGTGGCAGATGTGAGCAGCTGAGAAGTGATATTCAAACAGGGCATAAAAGATCAACTAATGGATGTCAGAAAAATTATTTCTAAAAATACTCAATAAGTAGGTAGCTCTAGAGTGGTAAAGCAAGTGTAGAAAGCAAGTGTAAGCCTACTATAGAAAATTATTATAAAAAAGGAAAGCAAACAAAAGCTAAGGTTCCTTTGCACACATGTAAATAAGAGTACAGCATGGAATGAGACTCATCTCTCAATGTATTTTGCGTTGGTTTTGCTTTGTTAAAAATTTAATCAGGTCCCAGAAACTTAGATTTCAAATCCTGAAAAGCGATTTAAGTTAGTGGCTCAGATGGTAAAGAATCTGCCTGCAGTGGAGGAGACCTGGGTTCAATACCTGGTCAGGAAGACCCCCCTGGAGAAGGGAATGGCAACCCACTCCAGTATTCTTGCCTGGAGAATCCCATGGACAGAGGAGGCTGGTAGGCTACAGTCCATGGGGTCACAAAGAGTCAGACACTGCTTAGAAATGAACACTTTCACTTCACTTTCACTTAAATGGAATTAGGGGGATAGGGCTTTTGTGGGGGGATTTGGGGAAGTTATCTTTCTAAAAAGAGATAGTCTCTCTTCAGAAAAATATTATTTCAAGATGGGATATGTAATGTGGGAAAAAAAAAAAAAAGGAAAAGAGTCATCCATTGCCTCACTCTCTAGAAATAGCCACTATTATCTGTTGTGACACACTTTCTATTTCTTTTTTTTTTTCCCAGTCCATATTTATGTCAATTAATTAAAAGCAAATTTCAGTTTTGGTAGCTACCATTAAAATTAAGCACGCAGAATGGAAAGATATTCAAAGATAACTGTTTTATAGCTTCAGTATATCACAATTGAAAAGGAATGAAAATATATTGAACATAATGAAAATTAAACCTTTTGGATAAATAGGACTAGTAAGGTAGATTTTAGTTCCAAATGATACCAGAAGAAGAAGTCAGAAAGAAAAAGAAGAGAATGTGAGGAGAGGGAGAGAAAAAAATGAGTGAGAGCAGGCAGGAGGCAGAGCCTTAAGTGGAGAATAAAGGAGAAGGAACAGTCAGATGCCAACATTGCTCCCTGGTCTCAGCCCAGATTTCGGTGACCCGCTCTGGCCTCCCTCTCACCGCACCTTTAGCTTTTGCAGGCCAGCACTCAGCGTAGGAAGAACACCTCTGTGAAAAGGCCAGTGGTTTTCTGAGCCAGAAGCTTTGCTCTGGGCCTTCCGGTGGGCACTGTTGTGTGGATTGTTCTCAGGTGTTTTTATAAAAGTCATAAACGCCAAAATGCCCAGCACTCCACAGAGGAGGCCAGCCTCGTTTCCAGCCTTCGATGCTGCACTTTAATCTCATTATCAGAGTCTTCATCTTCAGCTTCTCTTAAAGGAGACCTTATTGAATTAAAAAATGAAGGGTTTGATATTTTTGATGCTGCTGTAACAAATTACCACAAACTTAGTGGCTTAAAGAACACAAATTCATTTTTTTTATAGTTTGGTGGGTTAGGAGTCTGAAACGGATCCCTTTGGATTGAAAACCAAGGGGTCAACAAGGCTGCATTTTTTTTTTTTTTTCCTGGAGCCTCTGAGAGAGAATCTGTTCTCTTGTTTTTGCAGCTTCCAGAGGTCACTTGTACTCCTGGGCTTGCCGCCCCTTCCTCCATCTTCAAAGCCGGTAGGGGCCAGCCCAGGCTGCCTTACATCCTATTATTCTCATAGTGACTGACTGCCTCCCCCTTTCACTTGTAAGAACTCTTGTTTTTATATTAGTGCCATCCAGATACCTCAGGATAACCTCTCACCTCAAGATCCCTAACTTTATCACATCTGCCAAATCCCAGGAAAGGTATGATAATTCCTGGGATTATGAGGGGACATCTTTGGGGGAGGCATTATTCTGCCTACGACAAACATAAAGTTAAACTCATGAAACGGAATATTTTCTTGCCATTTAGCATAAGCAGAAATTATAAAGCATAATAACCATCCAAGAATAATCAAGGTTTTAGAAGGACCCCTTAGGTCAACATTTTTCCCACTGAAGGGAGATCTTCTTCCATATCTTAAGATTTCTCGGTATTACTTTAGCACATGTTTTGTATTTTAGTTTGAAATATGTTTATTTTTTATTCTTTATTTCCTTCTCTTTTGCTTCCTCTCCTCACTGCTTTCACAGAATTCAGTGACTATATTTTGGGACAAAATGTTAGGAATATGGGAAGCCTGAGTGTGAAAACTCAGTTTTCTCATAAACTCAAACACATGGCAGTCAGTATGACGTTTGATGGTATGTCTAGAATGTTAATGTATGTCCATAATGTTTCAGATCGAGGACTCTAAAGGTCTAGGGATGCTGTAGAAACAACTTAGTGTGATTTAGCTAGCTCCCTGTACAACATTAAACCAGGTAGAACCAGAGATCCTACTTTAAGGTAGTGTACTCAGGCAAATGGTTTTATTCACCACACTTGCCCTTTAAACACCACCCTCTGAAGGAAGATACAGCGTCCCCTTGTGGGCCATCTCCCAGCTTTCTTTCTTCCTGTCTTCCGCTTCATACTTTGGCTATTGGGTGAATAACATGTATTCATCGCCTGCAACTTACAGGCGATCGCCTGTAAGTTGCAAGGACACGGGCACTGATATTTAAGTAACATAGAGGAAGAAATCCAGAATGAAATGAAGGGCCTGCATTGATTGGACGTCAGTTTTTCCATCTGTTCCTAAGACAAAGTTATTTCAGCTTACTGTGGCACAAAACTCGTCAAGAACCCAAGGCGAAACACCCCAAGACACATATTAATCAAATTAACAAAGATCAAACACAAAGAACAAATACTAAAAGCAGCAAGGGGAAACAACAAATAACACGCAAATGGATTCCCATAAGGATAACAGCTGATCTATCAATAGAAACCCTCCAGGCCAGAAGGGAATGGCAGGACATACTTAAAGTAATGAAAGAGAATAACCTACAACCAAGATTACTGTACCCAGCAAGGATCTCATTCAGATATGAAGGAGAATTCAAAAGCTTTACAGACAAGCAAAAGCTGAGAGAATTGAGCACCACCAAACCAGCTCTTCAACAAATGCTAAAGGATCTTCTCTAGACAGGAAATGCAGAAAGGCTGTATAAACGTGAACCCAAAACAACAAAGTAAATGGCAACGGGACCACACCTATCAATAATTACCTTAAATGTAAATGGGTTGAATGCCCCAACCAAAAGGCAAAGATTGGCTGAATGGATACAAAAACAAGACCC